>NW_008615665.1:747-6828 GCF_000691845.1 Merops nubicus | reverse complement strand
AGCAGGGTTTTAACAGTGCTGTACATGGTTGCAGGCTTACTGCTGTTAAGAACTGTGAAATAGTTTGGGATAGACTTCAAGCAGAATTCTTATACTGTAGCAATATATAGTATGCTCTGAGTAATGGCAGTTGTATATATCTGGCTAGTGAAGGGAATGGGGTGAGTAGGGGATCCTGAAAAGGACATTGCAGTATAAATAAGAGGAGCAAAAGTGTTTTCCCATGACTGACAGTATTCCTGGACCCTTCTTAGCATGCTGAGAATAGTCAAGAACCTCCTTTTTGTGCTACTCCTTCTCCCTCTCCAAAACAGCAGTCCTCCTGTTCTGCAAGTTCTGCAGGTAATTTCACATTTGCAAGTTAGGGGGGGGGCAAAAGAAAAAAAACCCAACCAAACAAAAACAGAAACAAAAGAAAACCCCACAACTTGAGACATGAAATCCTGAAGTAATGAGGTGCAGGAGAGCAACTCTAAAGCTGATATTCACAAACCCACGTAGGAGTTCTGGGCTTCTAACCCTTGCTGAGGGGCTGCATGCTCAGTGAGGCTCAGGATCTGAGGCATGCTTTCCAAGATGCTCTGCAAGGCACTTGTGAAGGATGTTTTCTGGTGAGGGATTGTCAGCTCTGCTCTCCTCTTTATCTCATTTCCAAACACAAGTTAGGCTCTTTTGTAAAGCGAATATCTGGAGAGTTTCAGATTCTTTTAAGTAATCAAACAGGGGAGAAGGCTGTATGCAGTGGTCATTGAAATACTGTTCCCAAGTGCAAGTGTGTTCATGTTCCCGAGAAGAAATATTTGTAGTGGACCAAACAGGAATTGTAAGCCGAGTTCCTGTTACACCAGAATATATGGATGTGTACATCTGACTAATCATTAATAGTAAATGCAGACTTCAGTTTGGGGTTTATATAATTGCACCTAAGTGTAGTAAAGTAGGTTCCCTTCCAAGGTATTTTTCTAGAAGTAAAGAGCTCAGCCACTGACGGGGACTGGGCACTGCTTTCAAGTTTGAGAGGTATCCTGGACTGCTTGAGAAATGCTCCAGCCGAGTTCTAGGACAGATAATAAATCTTTTAAGAGGCCCTGTTGTGAGACAGCTGGTTAGGTCTTACTGTGAAGAGGCTGATGGGTCTGTAGCTAATCTTTAGAACTGTTCTGTTTTTTTCCACAAATGAGACTAGAGAATATGATGAGAAAGCTACTTAATTTTAAAAGTTAATTTCTTAATTCCTTCAGGTGGTAGACAATATTGTAACTATTCTTCTTTTTCTGCCAGGCTTTATCCTGTGGATAAGAGCAGAGTGAATGAGTATGGAGAATCTTACGAAGAAAAGCCAAAAAAAAAGGCTCATAGAGAATAACTAAGAATTTAATTGATCCCTGGACTCTTACTGGTTCCTGTATTATCTGATCTTAAGGAAGGAAAAACTTATTTAATAAGAGTATTTTTAAAGCTTATGACAGAACTACATGGACAATACGTCTTCTATATTGCCAAAAACTAGTTTTGATATCCTCCTATTTCAAGATCCTCATTTGTCCTCACAAGGTTCATAGTCTGCCAGATGTCATTAAACAAACTTCCTGCATTTAATCATCTCTTTGGTGAAAACCCAAGTGTCCTGGCCATTGTAATTAATACCCAAATCCGTTTTTAAGACAACTCTAACTGGAAGTGGGGGCCCCGTGCTATGAGGTTATGGAAAGTGAAAAAACAAGCCAGTGCATTACAGGAGAATCGAGCATTATGGCAGAACTGGAGGCTGTCAAAAAGAAAATGTATCATAATGGATGATGTGCTAATTACAAATGATTCTCATTTGATAATGGAGATAGTGGAAATTCTAGACAATGTGATTAAAATTGTAAGTTGTATGTGGGCATTTAAGTTCATAGCTTAAACAAAAAAATTGTTGGAAGTACAGGGTGAGACAGATGGGGTTTTTAAAATTCAGGTTCTGCCTCTTTATTAGCCTACAGAATGACAGAGGGTTTCAGTTGTCTTAAACTGGATGAAGATGTGAAAAAACTGTAACACGATTTCTTTCAATATGTATACAAGTTTATAGAAATCCTTCTGTATTGTTGACAAACCTTCTGTTTTCTTGGCACAGCAGGTATTCATATAACACAAATCATTGTTATGTACTAGGAAAGTCTCTTAAATTCTTAATCATGTGGTCCCCCATAGGCAAATTTTCTCATATTTCAAAGGGAATAATTCCTTGATTTTTCCCCTCTCCCTCCCTGCCCTGTTCTGTTTATAAGATGAAGCACACATCATTCAAGAGGAATGATTTGCTCAAATACAATACAGATTCAACAAAGTACCTGGGTACAGAGGGGGAAAAAAAAACCCAGCACGGTCAGGAACAGGTATCTTCCTCTGACACAATTTAAAATCCATATTCTATGGGAACAGTTCATTAAGGGGTATATTTTGATCTGTTTCTTTCAAATTAGTAAAAATAATCAGGTTAAATTATTATACCAAAATTCAAACTTCACAGCTGTACCTAGAAAGCATGTTTCTAGATTTTTTAAAAGCAAGTTTCTTAGTAACAGGGAAATACAGAGTGCATTACTTTCAGCAGCAAATCAAATGCAATTTTTTTAAAAATCCAGTAAGTTTACAGAATAACCCTAATGAAATTAGGTTTTTAAATTACATGCTTTCTGTGCAAGGCTTTTTAACTTCAGTTTGTCATTGACTGAAAATATTAATTGAATAACCTTAGAGAACACAGATCTACTCCTGTAGACACTAACTACTTTATGACTGGACTTTATCCAGTTCTGACACTGCAGAAGTCTGAACATATAAATATTTGGGTCCCAAAAAGATACAGAAATATCCCTAATGTCTTTTGTCACAGACTGTGGTCTCTTACACTAAACTCCTTATATGTTGGTGGCAATGGAGAGGAGTCTTGAAGTGACTATTTAACTTAAGTTCACATTAAGGTCTCTTTACGTTGTTAATTGTAACTAAGGAGGACTGTTGACTTTAGCACTGAACATACATGAGTAAATCTATGCAAAACTGGGGTTGCATTTACTATATCCTGTACCTGTTCTGAATTTGTTTGGAAGGTGATCTTGCTTGTTAAGCAAAGTAATTTGGGACTCCTATGTCATAATAGTTAAATGTAAGTGTGCAGAAAAAAATCCCGATATAAGTAATTCATACAGCACATTCCCTTGTTGTGCCATGTCAGAAAAATCAAGTTATTTGTTCTTCTAGAGTAGCTTCTGAAAGACCAGAATACTCTATTCAGGTGTTTCTTATGTTTCATCACACTTTTTTTTAATGTAGCTGTTGAAAAGTCACTCTTGCACCTTTACATACTGTGTTTATTAGTCTTGTCTTGCATTTCTGATGAGAATGACCTCATAATATCCTAATGATACAGTAGTCTTAAGGAATATAAAATTAGAACATTGTAAGACTTTAACATGAGCAAGACTTTCCTGTTCAAGTCATTGTTTCATGCATTTCATCTCCAAATAAAAGACTTGGCATATGGGATGGAGTTACCTTTTATTGTTGGAAAGAGGTGGTGAAACATTAAGTAGTGTAACTTTGGAGATACTAAAGGAAATGTTTTAACTTTCTAGTTGTGGAAAAGACATTGGCCTAAAAAGGGTGTTTGTATGCAGTTAATGCAGAGAGAAACATTATATATAAAATTTCATTGAGTGTATTGCAGATCATGCTGCATTATTAGTCCCTGTGACCCATTTAAGAGTAGCTTTAAAAAATTCCTCATTTCTAATAGGATTAACTGTGGCAAGCAGCCAGGTGACCATCTCACATCCTCACCTTCATTAGGCTTACAATGGCTTTGGAAGTGAAAAGATCAAGGTGATTTGGGGTGGGGCTGTTTTTAATGGGAAAGTCATCACACATTTTCGGAAGACGCTCCCGCGCAGTACTTGCTGGTGCCTAACAGGGTAGCGGTTGTGGCTCTCCAGGGCTGTGGCTGCAGGAAGGCGGGGGGCGGCCCCGGCGCGGTGCCTCTCGCTGGGCCGGTCGGCGCT
Organism: Merops nubicus; assembly: GCF_000691845.1. Classification (NCBI taxonomy): domain Eukaryota; kingdom Metazoa; phylum Chordata; class Aves; order Coraciiformes; family Meropidae; genus Merops; species Merops nubicus. The sequence continues at coordinate 2,782 of NW_008615665.1, read as the reverse complement.
GTGCTCCCGCCACGTTCTCCCCGCTCCACACCCTGCTCTTTCCCGCTCATCCTCACCTGCTCCCGGCGCTGTTCTCCGAGAGGCGACCGCCGGTCCCCGCGGCGTTTTCCCCTGGAGCCGCAGGGCTAGCAGTCGCTGAATGGGCAGCAGCACAGCTGCCAGCAGAGCTCGGAAGGCGGCCCTGCGCTGCTGCTGGAGCAGCGCTGTGCTTGCTGATGTGTAGGCTCAGCACAGCGTGTGTTGCCTCCTAGTATGGCATTACACTCCAGTAGTTGGCACCTACAGCTCTGCACCAGAAGCATTGAGACAGATAGTTCTGTAGTTCATAAACATCACATTTTCTATTCTTTTTCAATCAAAAGATAAATCTCACGTTGAAGCAAAACATGATATTTATTAGTAATGCTGGTTCTCTTCACAGCTTACAGCTTTTTCAATATCATAAGATCTAAAACCATGCAGGTGTGGAAGGACTGCAGGAGGCTATTCGGTGCCAGCACAGCATCTTCTTCCCCTTACAGACTAATTGGGCTTTCCTGACAGTGCTGTGTACAACTCCCAGGTGAATAAATCTAGCTATAGGAGTTGAGAAATAAAGCCAAAAAGAGCCCAGCTTTCCCAGATGCCCAATGACATTCTCTGACTACTTCCTCTCTTACACTAGGAGAGGTCTGGTCCTGTATGTGTGAGGATCCAAGCACTTTTCCAGGGGTTATAGATGTATTTTAAGAATTTCCTCTTAGTACTAGAGGGAGAACTGTGATGTCTGCCATGTTTTTATCCGTGTTCAATACCACTGCTCCTTAAGGATAGCTGCGTCTAATTAGTTTGCTCCAGCTTTTCCTTTATGTAATTCTATTTCTTATTTCTCCTTTAAATATTACATTTATTAAATATTTTATTTTTTTAATCCTGACACCCTGTAATGGTTTGAAAGCAAGCCAGTGAGACACTCCAAGTCAGAAATACAATTTAATAGGAAAAAAATAAAAGAAATGCAAAGGTACAAAGACCACAGAGAGAGTCAGAATACAACCTGATACTCTGTAGTTAGGGTGGTGGTAGCAGTCCAGATGAAGCAGTGGTCTCGTAGAAAAGAGCTGGTAGCTCTTGTCCTCTGGAAATCCAGTGGGTAAGGCCCCCTGTGCTGTCCCGAACCCCAGTTTATATCCAGGTGGGAGCACTTGGCTCCTCCCCCTGGGCAGAGCATCTCACAATGGGTTGATATCAGTCTATGAGTCATGCAGTGGGTCCTTGATTGTCCATTAAACAGAAATAGCTCCTGGGGGGAGTTCTCTATGAGTCATGGGGCAAGGCATGGATGGGCCCATTAGCAGGGAGGACTCCTCCTGCTGGGTGGGAAGGTGTTAACATCTCCCTGGACCTCTTTCCTTGTCTGTTGTAGCCTGGGGTTTAAGGCCTGTCCTGGGCAGCTGCTACCCATGATTTTGTTAACAGCCCATGAGCAATGACATAGAGGGTATAGAATACAGTTTTTTATTCTACCCACATAACGGCAAACTGGTACCAGCCCCTGTAACCATGACACACCCTGATGAGTATACCTGCATCAAAAGGAATTAAATATTTAGGATTAAAAAGACAATCACTTTAACACTGGGGAAGAATAGGATAAATTCTCCCCTAGCTTTCTGTTTGGCTGTACTCTGTCCTTTAAGTCATTGCCATATGGTACCCATAAAACTTCTTGTGCTAATGAAGCCTTACAGGTCCACAGAGACTCATGGTTTATCTCACTTCTATTTTGAACTTTGAAAAATTTACTCTGAACAGTTTCATTAGGCGTTAATTATCCCTAGCAGTCTCTAGCTGCAGGCTAGTCTGTTGAGCAGCCAAAAGCCAAGCAGATGTTTCATTGATGTGTTTTATCTGCATGGTCTAGTCTGGCTAACTAACTGGCCATCAAAGCAAAAGCCCTTGAGCATAGGCTTGGGAATGGCAGCTAGAGTCTTCATTCAGAAGCAGGCTGGGCACAGCTCCAGCTCAGCGCTGCGGCATGCGCGGTGCCTGGCCG
>NW_008615665.1:0-716 GCF_000691845.1 Merops nubicus | reverse complement strand
GGGCCCAGCCAGTGGTGGCTATCCAGCACGCTGTGCCTCCTGGCAGCCCCGCGGCCTCCACCCGCAGCGCTTGCGAGCTTCGCTCCAGGACTTGCTGCAGAGACCTAGCTCCACAGGACCTACTGGAGTATACCCTCTACCTTTCCAACTGGGCTTAGCAATTTACATTTCCTATACTGAAATTCTCCACTCTTGTTACATCTGCTGTTTGAGCTCCATCATAAGCAGGTGTTCCGTTTGCCAAGAGCTGGCCATGAGAACAGAAAGAAATAACCAGTGTTTCATTAGGAAAAACAACAAATCCTTCATCAACTTGCTTGGGGAAGAACCAATTATCCTCACCTGCTCTGCCATCCCCGTTGTTACAATTTGATGAGAAACCCAGGGCCAGCCAGTTGGTTGCATTTAGGGTTCACTCTGTTCAGCTCCACCATAAACTCTTCTACCGTTGGTCATACTTCAGACAGATACTCTATGGAATGATGATGCTAAAATGGGTTCCTTGGAAGGGAATCTTCGTGCTCTCTTCCAAAGGAAATCTACCTTAATAAACTAACAAGACTCACTTAAACTTCTTCAACACCTTCAAAACTTTCTTCGACATCTTTCTTGACTAAAGTTCGCTCCGTCTCAAGCATCCAGCAAATACACAGCACGAATTACCCACCGAAAACCGAGAGCTTCGCCGCCGAAGGAGGGAAGGAGCTGGACAGCGG
>NW_008615664.1:164291-164776 GCF_000691845.1 Merops nubicus | reverse complement strand
ATATATATATATATATTTTTTTTTTACTTCATCAAGGAAATTTGACGTGGTCCCCAGCACAGTTTGAGAGGGCACCAAATAATTGTGTTTCCTCAAGGCAGCGTGGTCTGAGTGGTTCAGGGTGTGATTAGGGTCCAGCCAATATCCCCCATACCAGCACCCAGGGGCAAGGACCACCCTGTGTAGAAGCGCAGTTCTGGTAGAGCATTTTTTTTTCTGAGGGAACATTTTTCTGTCACAGTAGGCTGTTTCCTTCAAATGTAAAAGCTTCACAGGAATTATTCACACAGCCACTGTGAAATATCAGATTGGAGCATTCCTAGAAAGACTTTTGGGCTCAGAAGATTTGATTTTCTAAGCCACATTTTATTTCAACCACTGTGCATTATGCATTCAAATAATAATAATTAAAAAAAAGTCAAAATTCTAACAAATGTGATGAACTAATCAAAATATTTGAACCTTCTACTCCCTGTATACTCATG
>NW_008615664.1:129535-164260 GCF_000691845.1 Merops nubicus | reverse complement strand
CTTTCCCTTTATGTTTGTGGAAAATTTCCAATGTTTTGAACTGGTTCTGTAGCAGAAATGAAAACAAAGCTTCCTTTACTTCATTAGTAGTATAATCTTGTGGCTCTCTGGTACGATTATCCTGACCAGTGCCAACGAGATGGTTCTTTCAGAGACATGATGATTTCTCACTGTCATCCCACAGTTGTCCCTACCAGAAAGGGCTGGGAGGGGGATTATGCCTCGCTGCAAGAGTGGGGAAATAAATCAAAATGTGTGCTCCACACTAGCTCAGGGGAGAGCATGCAGACCCACATGTCTGCCTCTAGTGCTGGTCACACGGGACCTCAGGGTACTCATCAAAACAATTTTTCTCCTGTTTACTTATATATGGCCTTTGTAAATCACTCCCTACAGGAAAACACATCTTGTATACCACGGATCAAGTGTTTCATTGCCTCTCAGTACATTAAAGCTCAGTATTAAAAGTAACTGCATTTCTTTGGAAGACTGCTTACAGATCCTTGCTCCTTTTGAAGCTAGGTACCTTCCAATTCTAAGCCTCATTTATTTATTCATTACTACTTTTATACTTATTTCTTCATTTTTAAACATTGTGTAGCTCATCCTGCAGTACTTCAGGCAGCAGTGGCATACCCTTAAGCTTATTTTTTTCCAAAACTAGCCAAGAAAGAATATTTTCATATTCTATCATATATTTCATACCAGAGAATCATCTGAGTAACCTTTCTCTGACTCATTCCAGATTGGATTGGTGTTTCTTAGACAAGGTGCCCAAATGGCCTTATCTTTGATATATGACCATTTATTATATGGAATTTGTTATTTAGGTAGGGATAGGTCTTGGCTGGGTAAAGGGGCTGTGACAGCAGAGGTGAGTAGGCCACCGAAAGTACTACCCACTTGAGTTAATTTTAGCAACGGACCTGAACAAAACCCCAGAGGCTTTGAGATGAAACGATGCAGACTCCAAATTTCTCTCTACATTAGGCTGACTGTGGCACTTCACATCAATGGGCTTGATGGATCCGAAATCTAACCTCTGGCTAGGCTCATTTCTAGTTCATGTGAATTGTACCAAGAGAGACACTCGCGTGATAAAGAGGAAAGAAAAATAACATGGAAAAAATAATTTGCTGCAAATACCATAAAAAAAAGTTTCTAACATGATATCAGCCACCTACACTAACGATACTGAAACAAAATGTACAAGCCCAGCATTGTATTGTACTGTAAAATACATGCAGTGACAAACATCCCAGAGCTGCTTGTTAGGACAGTCAGAAACAGAAGTTTGCGGGCATCGTTATCAAACAATCTTTCACCAAATCGTTGATTGTAAGAGCTCATAAATGGAAACTGGAGCTCGTTTCCTTTCACACGATCATGTGACAGCAAGCAGACTCCTGTGCCTGCTTGGGACCACGGGCTGGGGAGGACCATGCTGCTTTCTAAAGGAGTGATGACAAGATACTTCATGCCATTCATTTTTAGAGAACTCCCTATTGGAGTGATTCTATTGAAACTGCTGATGAGGACATGACAAACAGACGTCTCTTTCATGCCCTAGCATGAGCCACGGGATGGCTCATGCATACCCTCGTTTTGTTCAGCCCTCTAGACAACAGCAGTACCTGAGAAGGGCAAGTGCAGAGCTGAGATGTGGTGTGTCTACATGCAGTTATACGAGCAGCACTCTGCCAGGGGGCTGGTGACAGCACGGGGGGCTGCTTCAAGCGTGGCAAAACTTTCACTCGACTAGCAACTAAAGTAGCTCCAGCTTTTGCCCTGAAATCTGGGTACACCAAATCCCCCATCCTCAGGTGGCCTTCTCAGTCTGAACTTCCTTGTCTCCAAGTGGTCAAGCTTATCTACAAACAAGGGAAGGCAATGACAGGCTCAGGGGACAACAAGACAGAAAGAGGTGCAGAAAGCAGGTCAGAAGGTCTGATCTTCCCATAACTTTGCCTTGTGGTGTCTTTTCTGTGGCTGCCCCAGAGCAGCTGCCATAGGAATACCCCTCCAGCCTACCCCTAGACCACCAAACCCCACTCACCACCCCAGTGAGTCCAGGGCAATGGTTTTGCAGTCTCCAGTGCACTGTTTTGTTTCACCGACCATTTTCAGCATCTGCTTCATCTCTGCTATCTTCCCCAGCAGGCAGGGTCTGAGGGGAGCCCCCTCTGCAGTGGTGCAGCTCCAGACCCCCAGGCACTGGGGCTCTCCCAGGGAAATCTGGACAGGATGGGAACCAAGAAAGTGCCTGTCCCTTCAGCTCCTAAGCGTTCGGTGGTGGAATGAGAGTGCACTTCCCTGCCCCGACACTCAGAGGGATGCACTTTGCTGGTGCTCATACACTGGGCGCTGTCTAAGGGAGCTGTGGGTAGACAGAAAAGGAGAGGAAAATCTTTCTGGAGCATTTTCGCCTTTTTACCAACAGAGGGATTTGAGAGCCTTTCTCCATCTGCAGTCTCTGGCAATGATGTAGCCACAGGAAACCAGGGATGTGTGTGTACAGTAAAAATGGCCCTGTGGATGCTGTGTTGTGTTCAGCCAATGGTTTTACATATGGCACATTTTCCAGGAGAGGCTCGCTGAAATGCAGGCAAAGAAATCTCTTCTGAGGCACCAGAGAGATAGATCTAACACTGCACTGAAGTAATCATCTGCTTAACAGCTCAGAGCTATGTGCACACCAATTTGGGTCAGGAAGTCAAAAATAACATAACACCAGATTGAATTTAAATTGTACGTGGGTTATAAGTAAGCAGAATATTATTGTGGTGCCTGGGTTAATATTTTCCTCTTTTGGAAAGCACCGTGGGATCATTAATGTATGTAAGTGGTTAGGCAGGTGTTGCTTTTATATCTCATCTGTAAGGAAAAGCTTCCCAAAAGGCATTGGCTTTTAACTGCAGGCTCTACAGAGAGATAAGATGCCACTTACGGATGAGCCAGCCCCGCTCTTCTAGCGCAGGAGGCTTCCCTCTGTGAGTCTGGCACAGCCACGGCTCTTCCATCCACGTTTCTGATCTGACCCACCCTAGTGCTCACTTCTAATCAGATCATTTGTCCTAATATCTCTTTATTGTCTCCCGAGCGTTTTAGAATGGCAGTAATCCCACAGCTTGCTTGCTCCCTTCCAAGCACACTGGAGAAGCGGCTGTATTGCTGCTGTGGCTGTGAGGCTCTGCGTGTGAGCACGCCCCTGCCTGTGTGCTGAGCTCTGACCAGATTACAGCCAGAGATGCTCTGACTACAGGCTACATCCTATTTAGGCTTCTGCAAAGATTAGAAAGAGAAATCTCCCTTTTGTCTTTGAAGCATGAATGGATGCTGAGCTTTCAGCAGCCCATAGACTGCCGTGATTCCTCTGAAAAATAACTGCAACTTTTAAATTAATGATTTACTGTTAGAACAAGAGATAAAAAAAATATGTCACTATCTGCACTCCCCTCTCCCCCTTCACCCAGCTGAACTGTACATGGATATTGGATCTCTTTTATTGGCAGAAATTCTAGTAATCTCTAAAGAACGTGCTTTTTCTGCCTTCTTAAGCTACCTCACTGAAGAGAATTCCAAAGATTTCTGGAAAAGCTTTTTAATGTAGGCAGCAGAGCTCCCCTCCTCATACCCCTTCCTTCAGCATCATCATAATTTATAGGATTCATACGACCATGTAACTACTTTGTGATTACGTGGAACATACTTTACAAATACATAATAATCACAATTCCATGCAGATTACTTAGTAAATACATTTGAAGTAAGAAAATAGTTCAAAGATTAATTATCCCTTAACTCATAGTATTTAAATTATTTTCCCCTAAATGTACAAATATATTTGTGGTGAATTCAAGGCTGGCAGAGACGGGGTTATGATGGTTCTGATCTGAGAGGAAAAAATGAAATTTGACAGGCATGGATTATTTAAAGCATGCAGACGTGAGCCATATAACCATTGCACTTTGATGCAAATCATAGAGGAAAGCACAGGAGGGATGGCCTGTACAGAGAAGTAGTGGACAAAGTTAGGATTTCCTGCCATCGACTTGAAATTTAAACAAATAATCATTTAATGGCAGTGCAGCACTACATTCCTTGTGGCACGCATTAATGTCAGCATCTGGGACCAACATTTTGACAATTCTATTAAAATGCTTCACCATTCCCTATCTAACACCTGTTAGCTCTAATTTTCTTTCCTGAGACGTACATCAGTAGACAGTGTAGATTCCAAATCATTTATCACTTTTAAAGTGCTTCCATATGAGCTTTTTGGGGGGCTCATCTTGGCCTTAGGAAAACCTTTTCTGACTGTATTAAAATTCAGTACTTAGAGGGGGGAAAAAAAGTGTAGACATCAATGTTTCATAGCATTCATGTCTGGTAATTATTAGCCTAAATTATGGCTCGCACATGACTTGACAAAGTGGACCATGCATTTAAAAAAGCTGCTCACTAGACATGCACTGCTCAATATGTTCCAAGTTATTGAGATGTCAGTCAGTAATCATAAAGCAAACACCCCTCACTGAAAGGACCCTGCTAAGAGGGCTATGAGGCCTGGGGGACTACCTAAAAATGTCAGAAATGTTACAGTCTAAATGGATGACATCAGCAAGAGAACGTGTTTAAAAACATGTGCAATTAGCTAAGACAAGAAAATGCAAATCCTGGAACAGGACAGACTCGAGGAGCAGTACCTGGGAAGGAGCATTTAAAACCAAACCACAATATTCTGCTCTAGAAAGTGAGAAAACATTCATATGTATATATTTAAAAACATGGGAAAAGTGAAAAATTATTGCACTGGTGTTTTTACAGCTGTGTACTGTGGAAAGAGGAAGAAGTGTGTTATATCCTTTATCTACCCATACATAACAGGCTTGATTATCATTATGTATGTTAAATCACTCCCCGTGTTGCTCCTATCATGCAAAACAAGGTGTACTGTGAGGTAATGCAGTATTTGTAATCTCTCACCTTTTACAATACTGACCATAAGTTAATCAGCTTGCAGAGAGATGAGTGTTGTGTACAGTATTTTAGAAGTATTTGCCTTTAGAGTGTAATATCCTCACACGAGAGATAAAGCCCAACCTATTCCCACTAAGGTATATAAGAATTTTGCTGATGATTTGGGTGGGTAAAATAGTATTTACACCAAGGTCCTCTACTGCAATGGTGTGTGGTGATGTGACAGAAGGTGACGTCCAGGAGAGCAAACATGGGCACTTCAGGCTGGACTGTTTCAATTCTAAAGAATACAAATTTTGCTTTTATTGTCTGAATCTGAAACATGTGCACGAGTCAGCCACTGAAAACTTCTGGGCATCTTTGGAGACATTTGAAGAACCGGAATTCATCTCTGCGTTTTTTAAAGGCACGTGTAAAACGCATACAAACAAACGGCAGAAAACAAAGCACATAAAGCAGCTGGCAGCAACTAGAGATTTGTACATCTGTGGACAGTTTAAAAATGTCCATCCGTGCATAGATATGCACTTTTACTTTCACACGTCTGCTGTTTACTAAATAACATTTCAGCAGTTTTCATCTTATAAGGAAAGTGTTTGAAACTTGGAATAAGTGCACTTAATTAAAGGAAGGCTGTGAAAATGTGCACTAATCTGATATGACTAATAGCAAAGTGCATGAAATTGCTAATTAGAATTTCATTAAAGGTGCTGCTTTATCAGACTGCGAATATCACAACCTTTAAAATTCTTTCAGGAAAGCTTAATTCCTTTTCAAACAGAAATATTCTTTAAAGACATTTGATTTGTTCTGAAGGAATTTGTAGCTTAGGCTGAAACATAAAATGTTGCCAATATTCCACGGGAGTAATATTTGAATAAAAATATGTATCAGGTACCTCCTTTCATCACGCAGATGAATAATTTTTTTGAAAATATTATTGTTCAAATAAAACAATCAGCTAAGAAAAATAAAGTTTAATCTTTAGATTATTTCAAGCGTGATTTGTTTTTATGCCTATACTGTAATATTTGATATGTTTTTGCTTTAAAGGAGGAAAGAAATAAAAAGCTTGCTTCAAAAGTAATGTACGAACAATAAAAAATACAACTATGAATGTAATTTTATAAAAATACATAAGGTTTTGTGTGTCCAGAAAGAGGAAATTAATTGTCTACTTTGATTTTTAAAAAATACATCAAAAACTAATATTCTTTGTGAAGTGTCTTCTAACATCTTAGAGAGAAATAATATTTTTTAAAATCTGTATTTTTAAGGTATTGTGGGAGAAAATCCCAAACTTTGCACACATGCCTATATTTCTATACTTAGCTAAAATAATAATTCATTTTACTTCTTTTTTTTCCTCCTTGCTAAGTCTTAAAGGCTACCCCTTTTTATTGATTTTATTGCCCCTCGCCTCTCTTGCCTGATGACGGAGTTTCTCTCCTCAGATTTATTAATTTTGGAAATAAACTTTGCTGTCAGTGATTTTATTTGCAGCTGAACAAGTTCTTTTGCCCAGGCAACCCCTCACCTTTGCATTCCTCCCACTGCATTTCATGGGGCAGTTCTAGGCTTCAGCAAGGCTCGCAATTGCAGCACAGACCCTCTCATCCCTCCAGGACACAGCAGCAGAGCTCACCTGGCTTTCAGGTTCACTTTTGCTGGGGGAAAAGCTACTCCCCATCAATTTTTTTTGGCCCCTAAGTCTTTAGGAAACACTCTTCTTTATGTAGGGCCTGATCCTTCTTTTTCCAGAGCAGGTTCCCAGTGACAGCAAAGGGCTTTCAGTCATCAGGTCCGTAGGAATTCATACCCATAGATTGTATTTTTGACAAAATTCTCATTTACTTATGTGTCACACTGCAATTTTTGGCCTAGCAGCCCCAGATTGCTTGCACAAGCAGAGCAGGATTTGGGCTTAAATAGCTTTGTTTCTTTTTAACTTGAAATTTAAGTTTATCAGCATAGGTAACTAATGTTTCTCTTTCAGAAAACTGAAGATCATTGAAGCAGCTGAAGTTTATGTGTATTGAAAAAATATCCATCAAGGCTCCCCATTTGTAGACTGTAATTATTGTTATTAATAGTAGCAAAAAAAGATGTACTTTTGCTGGAATTAAGTATTCAGAGCACATTTTTAGAAACTCAAATTAAAAACTAATCAATGCGAATTTACATGACAAAAAGATTCTTGGAAATGGATAAAGAGTGAACAGAAGAATCTTTACTTAGGAGATAGTATATTATTACTTTGAGCATTTTTTAAAATCACATGTCAATTACAGTTTGGTGTGATTTCAGCTCTTGTTATAGGTATTTTTGTACCACTAGGTATTTTATCAGTTGGACAAAGCAAAACATAAAAGTCATTTAAGCTTTCTTCATAAATATGCCAACTTTCTTTATGTACGTTTGCTTTCTACAATAAATACATTGATAGAAAAATCAGTCTAGACTGAAATAAATGAAAATTATGCTTATTAAATCTAATGTCTGGTGTCAAAAGTGAGGTGTCAATCTTACCTATCCTACTTCTAAGCAAGGCAAACAAAGCTGCTAATTATAATATTTAAGTTTAAATATAGAATTATTGTTCAAATATAGAAAACAATGGCGTGGTTGTTCTTTCTACAGCTATATGATTAAGACTACTTATGTCTCATTTTATGCAAAATAAATGACACATGATTGTGATTTAATTCATGCTAAGTAAATGTCTACAGGGATTTATGACAAGAAAAGCAATAACAATCCATACCTTGTTACTTGTCAATAACTGCATTCAGAACAGTGGGGAGTAGTGAAAAATAAATAAATGCTGGGGAAAGCCCACGCGTACGCAGAAGGAGCAGCGTGCAATAATTTACATCACGTTAATCTAAGGCTGCTGGTTGTAATGCAGGGAGTGTTATAAATTAATGTAGTTTTCTACTACTCTGCTTTGGTTTATTCTGCCTTTTACAATGCCACCACTCCCAGATTCAACGTGCCTCGATCCCCATTGCTGGCAGCAAGATTAGTGAGCTCCATAAACATGACGAGCTGCGTTTAGTAAACTGTTTGCTGAGCAAAGATAAGATGCTGACATTTACAGTTTTGTTCCTCAGAAATTATAAGACGGATACATTTTGGTGTGAGAAGGAAAACAGGAGCAGGAAGAGGTGAGGGAAGGGACCATGTGTGGCTTCCAGCCAGCAGCTGGTGCCGGCAGGAGGCTAGTGAGAGTGGGGTTGGGGGCTGGCCTCCTACACGATCACAATGCTCCAGAGTGGGTAGGGGATCGCCTCATCACCCTTCTGGATTTCACCATATAAAGTAATAAAAAGAAAGTCTTGACTTATCTCTTTTAAAATGGATTCAGCTACTTAGTGGGAAGGGAGCAGCTGCCACCAGTGTGCCATGGTGACCCATGGGACCATCCCTGCACACCTTGCCTGGCACACCACACTGACACGGTGTAAATGTAAACTGCTGATTTTTTTTGGCAAGATTAAAAGCCATATAACTGCTTGGCAGGATTGCTCACCCTGTGTTGATCATGGAGCATGATGTGAGGCTCATTTAGGTTTTAAAAGAAGAGTTTGTTTGAAGGTTGGCTTTAGTGGGTTGTAGCTGCAGGAATGATGCTGAATCTGGCTTGGGGTAAATGAACCAGATTTGTTTGCAGGATTTACAGAGTTTGCACTGATCTGTCAGAAAGTTGCCTGCTTAACTCCAAGGAATGTGTGTACTCATGCTGCAGCCAGGATACTAATTTCTGCAGCTCTGTCCAGCTCCGCTGAGCAGCATGGAGCAGTTTTGTTCCTTTGCCATACTTATTCAATATTTAGCCTGACAGACAAAAATCAGTCACAGATAAATGTATGATTGTACCATTTTATTATCCAGCTTCTGCTCACTAGACATCGCTGGGACCCTGTAGCTCATTACATGGAATCCACTTTCCTAGAGAGACCACAGCCTCATGTAATCTTGAGATACAGACTGTGTGATGATCTCAAAATGGTGGCCATCACAAGGTCCAAGGAAGCACTACTCAATTGACTCTCATCTCTTAAAACATCACAAGTGTGGCTTTTAATGGAAGCTACACACCTTCTGAAGGCCTGATGGATTTCATTCCTGTGCTCCACTAAAAGGCCTGTCAGAAAAGATCAGAGATTTCTTGTTCTTCCCTGCAGTGGCAGAAGCATTAAATCTGCTAATTGTGCTCAGAGCCAATACTCCTACATCCTTTGTTAGAAGCGATGGCCAGTAGCACAGAACTAGCACAGAACTAGTGAAGCAGTGAAAGAGAAATAAACAGGACCAAACATAAGCTTTCTGAGGACTTATGGGTTATTCTCAATTTCTTTGAAAAATCTTGCTTTGTTTTTTCCTTTATCTTATATTTTCTTATTCAACCTTCTTTTGCACCTTGTCTTAGATTCACTCCTTTTTCTCTTCTCCCTCTGTGTTTCTTCACTCTTTTATGCTTTCCTCCACATCATCTTACTTATCTCTCCCTTAGTCTAACACTATCTTAGGCCTGATGGTTTCCTTCTGTGCAAATCCATGTGCTTTTTTCCCCCCTCTTTCATGGTCCTTGCCACGTGCAAAAGACTTTGTGATTCTCTTCCTCATGTAAACATCTCACTGCACAAATACCTACTAAAACTCAAAAAAATATTGATGCTGCTCAAGTTCACTGAATGAGTCACTTCCCCTGTTGCCTTTGGACATCTCAAGACAATCCTCTTGCTAATTTGTGTAAAAAGTAAGGCAGCCTAGTGTTTTTAAAAGCAAAGCTAAGAGAAGATAACTTCTTTTTCCCATCTTCTGCTGCATACAGCTTGAAAATCCAGCTCTGCACGCAAGTCGCCAGAATCAGTATTGTTTTATCCTAACCTTTATAGGTAATCCCAAAAGCCTACCTAATCAATTGAAGATCATAAAATATTAGACTTAATACTGCAAAGTGCTGCTTTCTAATTCACATAACAAGCTCCTAAATAATTCAAATAGCAAACATATCCTGCTACTCAGTGGTGGGAGGTTGTTTAGATCAGACGGAGAATGTCAACACATGCCACATCTCACAGATCTACCGGATTTCAGGAACCCTATTAAGTTAATTGCTGGTTTCTGACAGCAGAGAGCATGCTGGGAGCAGGGTGATCTTTATTAGCCTTTGGGGCATTTGCAAACATCAGCCATTTTGCCCCTACTTGTATATACCAGGCACAGCACGGAGAATGCAAAGCAAATTGTGAGACAATAACTGGTGTTGGCATCACCTTTGCATCGGATTCACTCGTGATTTAAAACAAAGGTTCTGATGTCAATTGTTTTGCCTGTTAGATTTATGTGTAATATCGTATAGGTGTTTATATATTGCAAAGGTCTAATAAGAACAATCAAGCAATTACATCATTTTGCACTGCATATATAACATAAAAGGTAATCAAACTGTGTTGCCTCACATCTTAGTAATGGAAGTACTTTGAAGGCTATAAATAGACAAGAAGCTTCAGAGTAAATTAGCAACACAATATAATTTTCAATAGGTATCTGCCTTGTAGCATGGATGTGCACAGGTGCTCCTTGTTCTTCTATATGTTTTAGGCTAATGTTTTGATTTCTAAATGCCCCAAACACCCTTTTGTTCGTAATTTTCATTTTCTGGCTCTATTTTTAAAATTTCAAAGAATCCCGGGAGAGAAAGAGGAGGGGGAATAAGAGTCTCTAAAACAAGTAATTTAAGAGTTTTGAATATAATTTTGTGGTCTTTGGCTCACACATGTAGCTCTATTAATTCTATATATGATGGACCACCCAGTTTTCAGCTGGTGTGTCAGCTTCAGTGTAATCATGCTAGCTAAAGATCTTACTCAGATACAAATATAAAGAGAAGTGAAATTATTTAGCTATATAAATCAGTAAAAATTTCTATAAAATTGTATCCTTTAATTGCGGCATCAGCTTGTCAAACAGTGTGTAGATAAAATAACAGTTGCATTCAACAGTGTTGTAAGTATGTTGCAAAAATCAGTGACTCCAGTGAAATCAGCTAGTGTAAAAAGAAAAGAGCAATATTTAAAAAGTCAGTTCACTACAGGCATCGAGAAGTATCTCTTTTGCCTACTCTGGACTCATTACAGAGTCATAGTATAATTTTTGCAGGAGTCCATGGAGCATTGTATTTCATGGCTTATCTCTTCATTAGCTACCACAACAGCAGCCAGTGTTGTTGCATAAATATTACAAACACATTTCCCAGGCATAGCTGATATTCTTTGGAGTCAGTACTACACATCTGAGGTGTATGGAAAATTCTAAATTGCATTTGATAGCTCCCCAACTGACTTGTTTCATTTAATTAAAAAAGCCATTTTAAGAGTAAGCCAATTCACCAGAAATGTACGACTCCTTTTTTGTGTGCATGTGTGTATAAATATATATGTGTACGTATATGTAGATATATGCACACATCTGGAGGAGCATGTGCTCCGTGTTGGTTTGAAAGATGCTAAGTGTGGAATGTGTAAAAGGCTAACAGAATTTTGCAGTTCTCCAAAGATAAGGATGTTGTGAAGATCAGACCGGTATATTCTGCTGCTTCTGATACTTTGGAAAAAGGTTGTTTCACATCAGGGCATGAGACAGAACACACACACCTTAACTCTCCCGTTATGCCCAAGTATTTTTGTATTGCAGACAGTCTGCATGAACCCATGGGGCTAAGACCTTTCTGATTGCTAGGAACAGGAGTATAGAATTGTTACTGACTATTGTATCCTCAGGTACTGAATAAATGCAGAGCTGCAGGCACCCCAACAGCTATCTCCCAACTCCCTTGACACATCAGTCTAACATATTTTATTAACTGAAATCTTTTCACAAAGATGTTGTAGTTGAAATGTACCATAATAATGCTCTATTTGGAAATATCCCTTTAAAAACACAAAATTCATCTAGTACCTGATCATGTCCCTGAGTGGTTACTTGAGAATTGAGCAGCAGATGTAAAATTCACACTGAAGTGCCTCTCTCAGGCACTGGACATAAATGAAATGGGTAAAATGTATTAGAAGACTTCTTTACTAGTGAGTCAGTGAGCGGTTTAAGGCTGGGGTTTCCAGCCTGCTGCCATTCGAAATATGTGGCAACGTACAATCTTGCCTGTTCCCCTCTGTGGTTTTCTTTATCCACTGCAGGTAACACAAAAAAAATCAGTCTAGCAACATGCGTGCACTGCAGCAATGTTTGATGTCTCAGGAAGGATTCAACAGTGCATATTTTGCTGGAGGAAAAATGTGTGTTATTTATCAAATACGCTTGTCTCCTTTCTGGGACTGCCAACAATAATGTTATGCAATGTTACAGAGCAAGATGACAGATCCCTTGGTCTCATGCCAGTAAGTGATTTCTGATAATGCTGAGAACTAAATATAAAGTCAGGAACTGGAGAGATGCAGAAGTTATGCATCTTTTGGACTGCTTCATAATTTACTAGAAAGTAGAGAGTTCTGAAACTTCAAGAAACCGTGGGCTATGGAATCTAAAATATTAGGCACTCAGCAGAGGTTTTATACAGTAGTTTCCCTTAATCTCAGAAACATCTGTTCATTTCTGAAAGTAAATCGGTACACAGTTTACATTTCAAGGAGGGTCAGATTCCATTCTTCAATTTCCTTTTTGTGTGTGTGCGTGTGTATCATTTATTGTATTTGCAATCAGCGTGGATTTTATCCCTGCTTTCTTTTTCCTCCTGGTGTTGCCTATCCCCTTGAAATAAAACTGGCTTATTTTCCAATCAAGTCGTGTACAAATGAAAATGATTCCACAAGTGTCAGCATGTGATATTCCTCCCTTTGTGCAAAACTGGGAGCACCCCGAGCAATACAAAAAATAAAATACTTTCTGGAGAGAAGGGAAGGGATTTTCCTTGTTCTTGGAAGCTGCAGGACTTCCAGGGCACATCAGCCAATTGATTACCCATTCAGTCTCCTGTGTTTCCTTTTATAGCACAAATAAGATTTATGACAATTTAGAGCTGAGATGAAGTTTTGAAGCTTCATTTGATTTTTCAGCTTCAAAGAAGGAAGGCCTCCAGAACAGAGGCACCGGGTTCTCACCACACAGAATTGATTTTTCTGGAGGCAGCTCTTCCATTCACCAACTTGACTGGAGGCCCTTTTTTCTAGGAATGCCTTCCCAGTAATTCAAGGGCTGGCAGTAAGCACAAGGAGATACTACCTCCCAAGTTTCTTTCTTTTCTCCTAACTGTTGGTGTCGGTGTCCAGATTGCCCAAGGCACTGAGGATTTGTTTTTAAGCAAATTTTCAGAGTAGTCAGTCTGGCTGTCTGATAGCTGTAGAAGGATTGTCTCTCCCATCCCAGTTTAAGATGGAACAAACAAACAATAAAAAGTGCTGGACAATCATATATTCCACTGGTAATCAGAATGCATTTTCCTAATTTTAAAACATCGGCTCAACATAGCAGAGAGAAAAGAAGAACCTGTTAACACAGGCTTTTTGTTTTTAGAGCACTTAGTGAGTGATGTTGCAGAACTACTGCTGGTCTAGGTACCCAGTCCCTGTGGATAGTGCTAGAAAGCATCCCAAGTATGTAAGGAGAAGACTAGAAACAAAATGTTTGTGTGAGAAATCATTTGATTAGTTCTGATTTTTTAGAGTTTTGCTTGATTGCTACTTTCTGTTGAGTCAGTTGTCATGGAAGCTAATAATTTTATGAAGAATTAAGGGCAGGTACTTTTGAACAGCAAGACAGAACCTTAAACTGGGCTGTGCTGTGCATCTGTTGTGGAGAGCCAACTTGTCCCGTGAAACAAAGAGATTGTTGGATTATGATTCTTACCGGCATCGTGGCTTTATTCCTCCTTACAAATTATAGCAATACTGGCTGGAGACCATCAGCTTCTGAATCACTATGGCTGGATCCAAGTCTGCTAGCGTGGATCACGCCCGCTGGGGCTGGTGCAGACAGACACAGTTAATTTTGGTCATCACTGCTGTGTTTGGCTCGACAAGCCAAGTGTTTGTCAATGCAAGTACCTTGAAAGTACGCCAGGACCAACTTTGCAGTTCAAGGTCCCTTGACCATAAAGGAGCCAAGCCTTACTGAGCACACCCTCTTCTGACTGTCAGCCAGTGGGTTCCAGTAGATGCAAATCCACTTTTGCTACAGCTAAGCATTGACAAATCTGTAAGATGATGTGTTTGATATCAAGGAGTGGTATAATCTTCTCACTCCTGGCATTTCAAACCACTCTGTCTTTCTTGTTCTTCCAGCAGCCTCCTTGGGCAATATCAGGCAAAGGACAAAGCTTGTAAATCGTTGTCTGCAAGAACTTCAGAGATGTAGGAACAAATGCTAAAAATGCTCAGGCTTTAGGGAAAGCCCTGAGGTCCTTCAGGACTTCAACGTTTATACCCGGAAGCTTTTTGGAGACAAGACAAAAATATTTGGCAGTATTGAATGATTCAGATATTGCAGAGCAATCCAGAAAGACGAGTGTTGATTTACCTGTTTTTCCCTGAAGAGAAGGAGGGGACACGCAAGGGAAATAAGAGGTTGTTTTTCTTGATCAAAGGCCACGGTGAATGACTGTAGGAAAATATATCAACTTTCACGCTTTGCGTAGCTGCTGAGGTGGCTGATGAGAAATGTAGAGGTCTGGTGGTTCTTTGACAGCTCTGGAACCTTGGAATCATATTCACAAGGAACCATGGCAATGGTAGCCAGGAACAGTCAGTTTAGAAAAAAAATTATCTCAACTGTGTGTGTGTGGTTTTGTTTTGTTTTTTTTTTTTTCCTGTTGATTTCAGTATTGCACATTTTAGAGTAGATAACTGATTCTCTTATATGAGAAGATGTTCCTAGCAAAGGAATTCAGTGATAAATATTTAATTATGTTGGAAGAGGGAAAAACAGTCAGAACAACACATCCTGGTTGCATCCTGTAGGATTCAAAGTAAGATATTTTATTTCTGATCCCCACTCTTCCCTGTTGTTCCCAGTAATACATAAACGCACTGCTATATAGAGATGATTCTTTATTAAAATCAAGCCTGAAAACCAAAATGCAGATGCACTCCTGAAACTTGAAAAATGACCTTTCTTGTTTGAATGAAAGGTGTTCAGATTGGTTGAAATACTAAAAAAAATGCTGTAAAGGGGGTCTTGTCTAATGCTCGAGTTTTCCTTGGGCAAAGTTAATTCTGGGAGAAATTTCATCATGAACAAATCTAAATGAAATTTTTCTACCTATGACTGTCAAACCCTTGTCATGGACACACAGTACAGTCAATGGAAAAAAGTAATTGTTAATTTTCTAGATGCAAACTAGAAGAAAACATGACTTTTTAAAAGAAGTCTCTGACTTTGAAACTTTTCTAAGAATTCCTCATGTTTCTGTAGGCTGGATAAGGAGAGCACTGGATTAAGACCGATTTTACAAAACCAAACTCAGATTAAGAAGGTTGATGAGAGCAATGTAAAACCAACTCAGTTTGCTCAAAACTTTTATCTGTTTCCCTCTTCTCTAAACTTTCGTGGATGAGATAAAATAGAAACTGAATCCAAACAAGCTGGTTTTGCAAAAGCTCCTCAGCTCTTCTCTAAAAATGAGATTAAAGAAATCCTCTGGGCTGAAGTAGATGACTTTATCTTGTTACATTGCGAACCTCATTCCCTTACTTTAAATCTTCTTCTCTCTTACTAAAGATAACTAATAGGGATGCTGAGAACCATTGTATTCTGTTGACATCTTTAAACATAAAGCAAGCTATCAATATCTGGCTTTTGAGGGGTCTCTCTGCTACTGTTCTCAAGTACAAAAGTTTATAGTCATATCGTTATGAGAAAGAGGTATTTCTACACATACTAATGGAATTTACTTTTGTGAATCTTATTGAGGAACCCAGGACACTAAGGAAGTTATTGTGCTATGATTTGTGCTGGTGTAACACCCCTACCTTCAGCAGAATTACATGGGATTTTCTCTATGCTACCCTAAAGCAGGCAGGGGTCCAGAGACACGGGGGTAGGACACAGACAGGAAATAACATTCTATGCCTCTTTAAGATCATTTATACTAAGGAAATATGTTTGTTAAAATCATATTCTATGATGAAAGAAAATTTTGATATGGTAAATACAGCTTCCCTGGAGCTGTATTTACTTCTGTGTGAGGTGAACAGGTCTAGGCATTTGTCTGGATGTGTCCTGCACGTTGTTTATAAGAATTCTTGTTTTAAAAATAGTACTGATGGTAGCAGTTTGCATAGAGATGTCAACATGTAGGATTCTTAGCAAACAAGTACCTGGCAGGGAGGGAGTAGGCACATTTATTATTTATTTATTTATTTTTAATTTGCCCCAGTGATAAGTTAATGGAATGAGTCTAGATTTGTAAATACCCAGGATCCGATTCTGGCTCAGTATCCCTTCTACAGCTTGAACTTACTGAAGATGCTGACCACCACAATAACTTAATAAGGATCAGCTAAAATCATCTGAGTCTCTGAATACTTTCCTTGATGATGTTTTTCTTTGCTTTTATTTAGCACTGCATGAGGAGTCCATTTCTCCATCTGACACCCTGTGGGCCAAGTGCATCCCTGTTGTAACAAGATCTCTCATATTTAGAGAATTACTTTGGGCTGAATGTGGTCTCTTGTGTTTGCACTAAGTATAATACAGACACTAAACTGTGGATTATCATTTCCTAGTGGGAGATCTGTGTCTTGTGATGAGATTAAGAAGGATGCAGCTGTGAATGGGACCAGTTTGGCTAAGTTGCCCTAAAAAAAATTTAACTAGAGTAACTTTGGGTTGTGAAAAACTGGCTATGTGCTATGTTCAGGAATAAGCTCCCACATAAAATCCTTGCAAAGCATGTGCAAAGCTCCTTTGTGGTAAAACAGAGCTGTTTTGACTAGCCATATATGTTTCCTGTGTAAATCCGCCACATCCTGGTCTATAGCTCTCCTGCATATCAAGTTTTCATGTGAGTCAGATTCCCAAGGCATCTTTGCAGAATAATAAAGTCATACATGACCATGTAAACGATACCCCTGAAAATGCCCCTTAGTCTTCTTTTCAAAGTTATTTCCAAAACCAGATTTACACATTCTTGGTTCAAAAGCTGCTCAGATAATTGCCAAAACAAGAGTGCTCCACTACACTCATCTCTAATTAGTAAAATCTGACTTTTGTCTTCCTGTGACAAAAGCTTTGTGTGTCTGAGAAAAGGGGAGATTTACAGGATACTGGTGATATTTAGAGATGGCATTTTTTCTATTGCTTTAATACAACTAAATGAAAGGAAATATTTCTGTTCATTTAGATCATAATTTGTGCATTCCTTTTATCATTACAATCCCCGAGAATGTGGAAGATACAAAATCAGTATAACACATTAGTGATAGATAATACCATCTAAATAAACATAATAAGCTTTCCTATATGTCTCTAGACCAAGCCTTATCTAAAAATACCCTAATGAAGCTGAACCATCCAATTACTTGTTTCTTGGAGGAACCCCTTATTAATGACATTGCAGTGAGGGAAAAACATTAATTATTGGACACAGTGGGATCTTTTACATTCTGTCTAGTCTGGACAGCACCAATTAATACAACAATAATTATCAGCTAGCAGGGCAGGTTGGCTGAGCAGAGCTCCTATCTGCTGATTGGGTGGGGAGTGTGGGACAGCTCTCAGGCTGTGCAGATTTCTCAGACTTCAGCCTCTTTTATTTTTTTGCATTGCTATGTGAAAACTGAATCCTACAGATATTAAAGCAGGTGGATTACTCCGTTGAAGCAGGGGCTGATCCTATGAGAAGGAAAGCACAGGTGCCATCATGTGAGAAAGGCCATTTTCTCCTTCATCTCCCACCCCCCTGCTGTTTGACCTTCTGTCTCTTGAGATTTAACATGATCGCCCTTTCGATAAGGTGAGTATGATGGTGCTGGCTTTTAAAGCTGTCTGTTTGCTTGCTCCCTTGTCCTCTCCCCAGCCACCTTAAAATGACAGTTTACAAATGCAGGAGCAAATGTTGACGTGATTTATGGCCAGCACTATCGCTACAGTCTGGAAAGCAGAATACCTATCCTCGATCAAATTCAACCCGGGGCAAACACCAAGCATGGGAAACTTCAGCCTGAAAGGTTAAAGTCTGCAAAAGTTATAAGTGAGTGACTAGAGGGGAACAATGGAAAGTGTTAGACAACCTGAATAACAGGCATTACTACTCCACTGCCTATAATAATAATAATTCACCTTTTATCCATTGAAGATAAAAGGACACAATGTGGGAAAATTAAGCTGTATAGACATCTTGGGGATATCTCAACTGAGATCACACACCACTTCTTTCTTGTGGTTATCATGATTTTATCAGAGCCACTTTGAAGTCTATATAGCCTTATATCTCAGTTATCTACATTTCATCCTGTATGTATTTATTGCAGATGGGCCTAAGCTGTTAAATTCAGATCCAAATCCAGATTCTGATTTTGAATTCCCTAAGGTCCGTAGCTAGCTTGAAGCTAGGGCTTTGGTTTGGAATCATCTCTATTTATGGGTAAGAAAAAGGGGTTTAATATATGCTCTCCCAGACTGCATAGCTCTATATACGTGCACACAGTTACTTTCACTCACACGTACCTCTAGGAAAAACAGAACATGGCTATGTAATTAAAAGCTGCCTGCACTGTTATTCATATTTTAAAGAAGGATAAATTTATAATTGAGTCTTAGCTTTGACTTTTCATGATCTCTGACCGCTTTCCTTTACAACCCTAACAAGCTTTTAACCATGCTTTAACACCTGGAGCTGCAGCACAGCCACCCTCAGCTCTCCCTTGCACACAGGGAGAAGCTGTGGAGAGGAGGGAATTTTGCAGGTCTTCATGCACCAGAGCTTGTTTTCCTGTGTTACCTGTAGCCTTGACTCCAGCAGCAAGCAAATGATGACACAGATGTAAACAGTCTGTAGAAAAACAGGCTGCCACTTTATTTAAAACTCAAGGGGAATTCTCAAGAGGAATGAGTGTCCCGTTCCCGGGGAGGGGACACCAAGCAGCCACAGCAGGAACAAACTTCCCTTGTTCTGAGACAAGGCTGTGTAGGATAAGCAAGCCCTCTGTGTCTAAAGGGAACCAGAAATGCTTCTACCTTTTGCATAATACCGATGTGCTAATTAGGGCACTGATATCCTCAGAGGGCAAGCTCAAATCTGATGATATGTACAAAACACACACTCTCCTCTGTCTCTCACACACAGAGGCAAAGCACAATCAGACGGCCAGTAGAAGCAGAAATCAAGAAAAACAACTGCAGAAATAGTGTAAAAAATGCATGTCCAAGAGATCAGGTGGCATTCCTTTGTCAGCAAGCTGGCTGGTTATATGGGGTCACTCTACCATCAAAACATTTCCATTTGCTTAGTGACTTTCTTGGCATGCTGCAGAGGGACAATGCAGACTTGTTCTGTCTTTTTGTTCTTCAGACGGTCACTTGAGCGAACGATAACACAGTAACTGAGAGACAGGCTTTGCAGTGGTATCAGTATATTGTCAGTGACAGCCTTTCCCTCTTGTTTTGTGATTTGAGGCATTTTGTGCTAACATCTATTTCTCCCACTCTTCTCTATCACCTGGACTTCCTAAACCTAACGAGGTGATAAAATGCTTACCACTAGGGATAATCCATTTTCCCAATATAACTTAATTCCTTAAAGCTTCACATCTGGAAGAGACTTCCAGAAACTACATCTCAGCACCAGGGAGCTGGCATTTCCAACTCTGAAATACTATTCCCTGAAAATAAAAACCCTTTGTCTGACTATAGACACATTGTGTCTGGAAATGTTGAGGAAAAGACATTTCCACAGCAAATGTTTATTTCTGATTATAAATATCCTGCTAAAATTAATGAGTTCTAATAAAATGTCAGTGAAACTGGACAGGTGTCATTATATGCTAGAACAGAATAGGTATTTCTTCCTTCCATAAACCCTGGAGCTTCTAATTTAACATTGTAAATACGATGTAACACTGTTGTCTGTGATAAATTGTAAGAAGGGACAGTTTTTAAATGATCCTTAAGTCTTGTTGCAACACATTTCATCATCCAGAAAACAGAGGAATGCCACAGAGAGACAGTTTATCAGGAAATCTTAAAAAAAAAAAAAAAATTACTCTCCAGTAGCATTGCCCCACAGTTCCATTGAGACTTTGCAAAGCTTTTCTTGCCATGCATCATCGCTTGTCAGGTTATGGAGAAGTAACGAGGGGTCAGCTTCTGAAATCTCCTAATTTAACAGTACTCTGGGCACCCCATAATTTGCAGAAGTCAGACACTGCCCTCATGCTATCAGATCCTGGGCATATGCACCAGGGGCAAATTATGGTATGTGCAACTGTAAGACCACTAATCCATACCAGTGTGGTCCTCCAGGATTAAAACCCCACAACTGGGCCAGTCTACCTGCACACTTCCTTCTTCCCCATCAAAATGCTGTAAGACAAGGCTCCTCAAGCTTTTTAGTCCATGCCTTGATTCGCTCCAGAGAGGAGAAGGAGGGATGGGCAGGGAGGAGAAGGAGGAAGGAACAAGTGCAGAGAAAGCAGGATAAGGGCGGGCGAAAGGAGGGAGCTGTGTCATACTTTATTTGTTGGTCACACTGCACCAGAGGTTGAAAAGGACTGATAGAAGTTCTCCCTCAACATATGCTGACTATAAAAATCATAAAAGGAGCGTGTCAGAGCAGTGTTTAGTGGCATCATCACCACGACGTGACACAGCATTGTAGGATTTCTTAGTACACATTCTGCTAGCCCTGCTAACCTGCTATGCCAAGATAACAGAGATAACCCACGTTCACATATTTTCCTTTGGTCCACAGTTAGAAATTAGATTTTTTTTGATGGTCCGGAAGCTCTGTTCTGATAAGCATCCACATTTTTTTCATTCTCTTCCTTTGATCTCCCAAGCAATCCAGCCAGTTACCAAAAATCCCCCATCGGAACTCTAGCTCCCACACAACTGTTATTTCCAGCAATGCATAAAAAAAAGGGGAAAAAAGAGCTCCTACAAAAAAACATCCTAAAGAACTATTCTAAATTATAGAAAGTTTTCATCAAACCTTTTCCAAAAAAAAAAAGCAAAATGGATTGATGAAAACATTTTAATAAGGAAAAAATCTATTCTTTGTAAAATATTTGGCTTTTCAAATATAAGTAATTTTTTAATTTTCAGACTGTTCATTTACCTTAAGTACCTAGCAACCTGCTTCATGGCTGACACCGTAGCTTCATACAAGTTCTGAAGCAGAATTAATTTGAAGAGAAATCAACTTACAGCAAAGAGAGATTCTGAGACAAGGACTGAACTGAAAAAAATTGGCTTTGCCCGGTCCACCATAATTATTTAAGACATAAAACATGAAGGAATTTTTATTTTTATATAAATAAATATTTTCATTAAAGCTGAAAGGTATTGAAAAGGCCATTAAATATAAAGTTAATGAATAACAAAATCTGACTCAAAATTTCTTGAATTTAAGTTCTCTAATTTTAGTAATGAGTCACAGTATAAACAACAGCACCAATTAATTCGTTTTCTTTTAAGAAGTCTCATGCCATACCTAAAAGACTGTTGTTCTGTCTGGTTAAACACTCATGCATTAAAATGCTAATAATTAAACAGTTACGACTGACTAATGAACTCTGCCAACTATAAATGATGGTCTTGTTAGATTCACTGCACAGCAAGGCTTCCTTTGTACTGAAAAAGTTAAAGGTTAAAGAGCTCTTGAAAACAGCAAGCAGCATCTAGAAGCAATTACATTTTTTTCCTGGAAACTAATAGTTGTATAATAATGTTTCAATTCGCACTCTGAAAAAAAAAAAACATTACTATGAGCTCCATTCATCAGAGCAAATCTGCAGCTTTCTGCAGCTTGGCAGGTTGTTAATTTGGCTTCTGCATCCAGCTACTCAGCCTATAATCTAGTGGTTTGCAAAACCTTTTATTGCTCCTGCTTATGGAAACTAAAAGGGCAAAGACTTGAGTTTGACTTGTGATACCTGTTGAGTAGCACTCACTCATGTCAGAAAAACACTGTGAGATTGAATTTCAAAAGGCTTATGTGGGAGATTTACTTGGATATAGTGTTTATTCACTGGTTGTCCCAGTGCATTGACTTCCAGACAATACAGTCTCGGATAAACGAAGGAGACAGAGCTGGAACTTGAACTGTATGCCTGTGAGGAAGCCTGCTTGATTACATCTGTGACCACAGCTATGCTCCTTGACAAATACCTCCCGGGTGAGAAGACACGGGATTCCAGTGAGGTCACTCAATGAAATTCTGAGTTTAGAATCAAGACATTCCTGCAAGCCTCACGTTCCCAGAAATTAAGTAGAATCCCTAACTATTTCTCTCTTTAAAAATTACTTGATCTTGGTTTAATCATTAAAAAAGAGTTTCTATGAATCTTTGGTGAAATATGACCAGTGATCAATGAAGTTTATGAGATATAACAGAGCACATACAGAAGCACTCAGGCCAGAAAAATAAATATTTTCTTCTTTAAGTGGGCACTTGTATTCATCCAACAATTTCATATCTCAACATTATTATTCATTTTACTATGCACTGAAGAGAAGCATCTTCAAACCTACAGAAGCTACCTGCCTAGCCACATTAAACAAGATCCCCAGATGTGATTTAAGTAACTGTGTCTGAATGAACTGTGTGCAATCAACAGCTCAGCTCTGACACTGCAGCAGGGCTGTGGGAACCTTTGGCTGAGGACCAGCTGCTGACAGTTAAGAGTAGTAACTTCTTCGTGGCATCTCTTGTGATATCTTTGCTTTGTGGTGGGCTTGACAGACAACTGTTGTTTCGTTTGGTGGTCCCTGTGGCAACCCTATTCAGCACTGCAACTGCATAAGCATATAGCTGGATTTAGAGTCCTAATGGATTTTCAGCACAGAAATATAGTAAGAGATACAAAGTAGGTGTTAAAGAAGAATGGCCCTGTTCTTTATTTGATTTTTTTTTTATTGTTCACCTGATTCAATTTCTAAAATGATCCAATAAGTCACTTTTTAAAGGTGTACTAAAGATATATGGGTTCAACTCTTAGATCAGAGCTAGACTGATAGCATTGACCTCCATGAGCAATGGTCTCCACAAAACCAAGAAGGCTTCCCAAAGGAAAATATCCTCACACGTGAATAATTGCAAACAGCTCTGGCTGGGAGCTGCAGAGCTTGCTTGGGTATCAATGCGTTCAGAAAGATGAATATTTGGTGTCACTGACAAAGCCCTCAGCTGTTTGTTATGCACATCCTGAGTCACAGCAGCAGCTGCCATGTACAGATGATGTGCCTGCAAGGTGACTGCCAAACCCCTTTCTCTGGATGACCATCTCTCCTGAAAGATACTTGTCTTGTGTAGGGGTCACAGCCAGGAAGATCTGTCTCCTGCACCTGATTTGTGTGGGCTAAAACTGTATTCCTAACACTAGTCCAACAGCACACTCTTTGGTGCCTTCACCCTTCCACTGCTCTTTCTGTCCATTCACTTAGGTGCTGTAAGAAAAGAGCTAAAGATTTCCCTTGACTCTTTTTTGCATGGGCCATACTTGAATTATTGAGACTTCTGTAGATTACTCAGCCAGCTGGATTGCTCCCAAAATAACATTTAATTCTGCAAAAGATGGGTATTGCTTAGAAGTCACTTCAGTAGCCTGTATGGTGAACGTACCGACTCTTGGAAAGAGATTTTACAAAATCTCCCAAATATGACAAACTGCCTTCAGTGCACTAACAATTATTTCCAGGAGAAGACTTATCATACCTCCTGATGTGTTTACTTTTCTGTGCACGTTTGCCTTTGAATACTGCTGTGGAGTTATGAATATACAAATATACATATATAAATATTGGCAGAGGTTCAGGAAAGGGCCAGCATGATAGGTCATGAATAGTGCAATTAATTATGGTGCTCTGCCGCCTTCATAGTAGTGCACACCTCAGCATGCACAGGCTTTTGCTTGAAGTGTTCACACAAGTCAAGGGGATGCCATTACACTCCCAGTGCCCATTTCATTTAAAGTCCAGTGAAACTTTAAAAGAATATTCTGCTTTTAATTATCTCACTGTTAAGAATTAACCAATAAAAACCTCCAGCATCAAATCAACATGGCTTTATAGTATCAGTGCTTGTTGTGGCACAGTGGAAATGATAATAGTAAAGATAATCACAAGGGATGACTGCATTCTTTGGGTGATATTAAGAATACCTGTGAGTCACACATATGACATTCAAGAAGAGAATCACCACACCCAGTAGTGGAAGAAAGCCACCTGCTATTTTTCTTTAAGGTACCTCTATGGAGAAGAGCTTCTGTTAAGGCAAAGAACATTTTAAACTCACAGTCCTGAGGAAAAAGTTGTGTGCAGCACTGAGACAACAACTGGTATCTAAACAGTCAAATTCTTAACCCTACAGAGTCAATACAGGGGCAAAGAAATACACTTAGTCTCAACTTTACATGAAAAGCTTATACTATTGACACAAAACAGACAAATGAGAGACGATTGTGAATGGGCCACCAATGTGAATTATCTTAGGAACTGGTTGTTCTGTTTTGGAAATGAACCTTGTGAAATTGGCTCTTTTTCTGTGCAATACCAAAAAGCATGAAGAACATAGATGTTGATTTTTCTACTCAGAAGATAGTCACATCACCCTTCTGACACTTAGAGACACCTTCTTAATTGATCTTCTTCATACTTTTGTGGCAAGTAACTGAGAAACTGGCTGACAGAGCTGTGAATACAAGGGATATCTGAAAGGTCTGAGTAACCCTCTCATCTTTTACTTTAACCTGTCCAGGTTTTCCAGCGTTGTGATCTGGGACACACAGTATAGTTGAGAACCTCCTGTAAATAAAAGGTCTTTCCCCAACACATTTGTAGCTGACAGGAGACTGGAAACACTCAGAATCTACTTGGTCAGCACCTTATCATAAGATTTCCAACAAAACATTGTGAAGTCCAGGGAACAGGGTAATTTGGATTTGCCTTATTATACAATAGTAGGGTTAAGACAAGCCTCTGAAAGGCAGCTCAGCAAACAGTAATATCTTTTGAGCTCTTCCTTGATCTATAGTGCTGGCAACCTGAAATGAACAATAGTGTTGTGAGGACCGTAGTGTGGATATTAAATAAAAAAAGATCCTTTAAATGTTAGGTACACAGAACAAAGGAGAAAAATATGATACCAAAGTACAAACTCACCAGAGCCCACTGGTTTTGAAAACTGATTTGGTCAATATTTGGCTTGATTTTGCCTAGGAGAGAAAGTGGGAAGAAATGAGCAGAAAGCAGCTTTGACAACAGAACTATATTATATTAGAGAGGAGTTAGTAAAGATGTAGAGAACGCGTGCAGGGAAAATCATTAGTCAAACATTACTGTCCGAGACCTAACGTCAGCATGATGGAGAAAATACTTCCAGATGCAGAGAGGTACAGTATAAAATATATTTCACTCCTTTCCATTGCCCAGCTTTCATAGAGTTCTCTCCTTGTCTTGGTATCTGACATCAGACGCATCAGCTAGGATGTAGTTCATAAAAACAACAACTCTAAGAAGAACCAACTTTTATAGGAAAAAAAAAAAAAAAAAAAAGAGCATTATAAGTACTAGGGAAAAGTTTTGTGAATTCAGGCTAGCTTTTCAAACACTCAGACCACCCCTAAAATAGCAGCTACAGTTCACAGGGGCCAGAGCTACACAAATTCCAGCTCTCCCTATGTGGTAAGTCTAATACTTTCTTTTCTTATGCTTTAAGGACTTCAAATAGGGTTTGTGCATTTGACTCCTTTTATCTCTTTCATAGAGTTCTCTCTGCTTTTAAATCCCTAAGTATCTCTGTCCTCCCCCTGCCATTCCTTAACAGATCCAGGACAGCACAAATAATGCCTCTTGGCTTTGAACACATCATGGCAAATTTCACTGACAGAGGAAAGATGTATGAGCAGTTATCTGGGATAGTTTTACACCAATCCATCTATTGTACGCTATGTTCACAATCTTGGGCTGGAATGAATTTCAGGCAAAGTGCATCCCTTGCAGACCACTTAAAAACAGAATGGGTTCTGTCCGAGGGCCCAGTCCTATCTGATGTTAAGCACCTTATAGCATCAGGACCTCGCTGAGAAATACTTCCCTTAAATTTCTCAAGGGCTGCACAGGGCTTTGTGTCTTGACAATGAAAAGATGACAGGAAGGTGGCAATAGTTTAGGTGTTTAAACTCCCATACAATTCTAGGAAAAAATGACCCCTTCTGCATAGAAGAATACCAGGTCAATATGCAGAAATGAAGAAGGAAATATTTAAAAGGAGGGAGAAAAAAAAACCTTCTAGATTGATGATCCCACAAGTTTCCTTATTGCTTCTGATATCAGGATCTAAATGCAGGCTTGTTTTCTTTTTTTGGAAGGCAACACATGAAGGCACTCACCTGAATAAACTGTACAATTTCAACCTTCATCTGCAGGACTGGGGCTTTTGTAAGGTGTTCATGACAGAGGCTTGTATTTCTTCCTTTGTATGGTGCCTGTCTTTCTTCTGAGCATAGAACTAATTATTATAGCACTAGCATGGAAATCCGGATATTTTCATTTTCTAGACATTCTGTTTAATCAGTGCATTAAGACATAAACTATTGGGTGTCTCCACAGTACTGTGCTTGCATACTTTGCCATAAATTTTAGCCTTTGGTGGGAAAAACAACAGTTATAGAAAAGCAGGCATTGCTCTGCTATTGTATTATAATTCCAAATGCGGGAATTCTGTATTTCAGCTGAGACATATTTGCATAATTTTAAAGCTTGAATTGTAAGAAATGTGAAACGCTTGCAGTTTATACTGTGAAACATTTGAAAAGTAAAGCAGATTTTCACAAACATTTCTGTAACAATGTATTGTTAAACAAGCAATTCATTAGCCAAGAAAACACTGCTCATGTAATGAGGGATTGCTATAAGTAGGTTTAATATATTCTGGCATTTGAATAGTATTGTTGATCATAAAAGATTAAATGCCCTTTGGTTTCAATCCTCTTATTAAAAGCAGCAAATTTATTTTTTGTGAGTGTGGCAAGTTAGTTGAACCAAAATGTAAATGCTTAACAGGCTCTGTCCATACGTGCCTGTATATATACGTGTGATGAAGGGATGGGGCATTTTCCCCAAAGCTTCAATTTCAACTTACTCATTTGTTATCATTGTTCATTAACTATGTGGTTGACCTAAGATGGGCCCGAAGGATTAAGGAATATTTGTCTAACTATTTAACAGAAGCTTATAAAATAATAGTATTTGTTGAACACCTCAGGTTTCCCTCCCACTGCCGCTGTAATCTGGAAGCATGAAAGGACTGGGTGGGATGAACACAAACACATGCTCGGTTGGGTCAGACGTGTCAGCTCAGCTCGGTTTGAATAGGTAACCCAGTCCCCAGTGTAACATTAAAGGGAGTTTCTGAGAAACCACTGTCAACCGTTTGATTTCATGCTGATTTGTCTCTGGAGGGGAGCTGCTGTTTTTCATTGGGTGGTTGAGTAGCTGGGATAATCAAACTCATGTCACCTACAAGCAGGAGTGGAATGAAAAGCATGACTAAATGGGGAGGAAAGCCAGGATAGTGTTTCGCCTTCACCTATGTCCTTAAAATACTGCTTATGCTTGCCATTCCATTTGCTGTACATGGAGGTTCTCATGGGAACACTGACAACTGGAGGCTCACAAAAGCAAAGCCACCAAGAGCTACGGAGCGAGCAGAGCCCTGCTGTACTCTTACCTTCTTGATCATCACCAGTTTAAAGTATGCTTCAACATGAGGGGACTGTGTGTCATCCTTCCTCACGCTCAGCAGCCCAAACCCCAAGGATTTTTGGTGTGTAGCCCTATCTGGACAGGAGCAGTGGTGCAGCCCTGACTCCAGCTATAGTGTTCTTTACTAGTACCTCCTAATGACTTTGCACTCTCTGCGGCTGTCACATGCTAAAGAGAGAGAGAACTTAATTTCTGCCACTTGATTTAAAGAGTCTCCTCTCTTAAAAGAAATGAGAGCTCCAAAAATTTGGCACTTGAAGCCTGTTAGAATAAGAACATACTACGGGAATTATCTCCCTTGTTTTTGTCAGGATGCAGTGGACATGCTAAGGTTGCCTGCTCAGGCTCCTCTGTTTGCACCTTCCCTGTTAGCTGAGCCTGAACACAAACTACTTTTGCTCTGCCATGCTGCAAGGTACTGTTGTACTAGACTGTACCACTGAGGAGGGAATTCAGAGCTTGTCCCCAAGTTTTCCTGCTATGGCTGAGCTAATCTGTCATTCCAGATTTCAATGAGTCCATGTGATCTAACTTTGCTCCTTCAGGAGCACAACTGGCCACATCACTGAACTTACTGGTGGGGTGTCCCATGTAGAAAGACATCTCTGAGAGTGTCGCAAAAATTGAGAGCAAATTCCAACTTGCAGTTCAAACATAAGCTTTAAAAGGCACTCTTATGGATCTTATCTGTGTTGGGACTGAACTCAGAATTTACCCAACCTGACTGACATAAGAGGACATGTGTTTGCCCAGAAACAGACTTTTAGACCTTTGTGAATATAATTCTTTGGTAGTAGAGTGTTCCTTGCTAGTTAAAGAGGTACTTCCTTTCTAATCCCCTTTATGAGTTTCCAGGAAAAAAAAAAAAATACTCCTTTAGGCTGATACTTTTGTAGCTTTTGGAAAGTTTGGTAAAAGTCCATATGTTTGGTTTTGAGCATGCTTAAAGAATTGTTTCAGATGTTAAACTTGTGCTAGGGTAACTGAAAACAGCTCAGACTTGGCATGTAGTCTCCAGTGAGAAATGTGGGCTTGGATAAGTTGGAAAAAAAATTGGTTCAGAAAGAAAGGAGTTATAAACAAGTGGAAATAGTATGCTTCAGTTATCCAGATGTATGCCAGGCAAGCATAGACGTCTGGATATCCATATGCTGAAATAAATGCATCTGTATTTATTTAAATGTGTGATGTAATGTTCATGTGCAAACATCTCAGTAAATGGTAGGCATCTTAATTTTTCCCATCTCACAAAATAAATATAGACAATACATGAGATATACATACATGTACAGCTGAGAAGTGTCTGGCTGACCAGCAGAATGACCCAGAGCTCTTGGATGCCTATGAAAAGACT
Source organism: Merops nubicus (assembly GCF_000691845.1). NCBI lineage: Eukaryota > Metazoa > Chordata > Aves > Coraciiformes > Meropidae > Merops > Merops nubicus. The sequence goes on along the minus strand of NW_008615664.1, from coordinate 134,985 downwards.
GTTCCTGAATGTAATGGAATATGGATCAGAGACCAATGCCCTGCAATCCTGTTCATGTACTAAAAACCAGGAAGGGTAAATACACATGTAAAATGTTAAAAACCTCATCAATCCTTAAAAGTTTCCATTGCACTATCTCAGATAATACTTGGTGCCAACTGTGATGAATTAATGTTTCCTCAGCCAGCGAAAGCTGTTCAAACCCCAAAATGTAATATATGATTTTCTTGATTCAGAATTTCAAAACACAACCTTTTAAACAGAGGTTCAATCATCAAATCCACAGGAGAAGTAGCTCTGGGTTTTCTTGCTGAAAATCCAAATTACTTGGGTGCCAAATCTTCATATGCTTAAAGCTGGTGTTGCTCCATTGACTTCAGTGGAGCTATGCTGATTTACACCAGCTGCATGGCTGGCCCATGAATATTTTCAGTTGATCTGGATTATTTTATATATTCTATGAATTTTTTTTTGTGGATTACATGGCAAAACATTTGTTGTCAGCTTCCATAATGTCAGGCTCTGTGAATTTATTTTAATTTGGGACCATCCGTGTGGTTCTATTACTGCACAACTGAATAGATTTGGGCTCGTAACACGATTTCCCTGCACATCCTCCCATCTATGCACTCACCAGCATCCAAACAGAAGAATTACTACGACCCCATCCATCCATAGGAAGTCATATATAGGTGTGACAGGGTGAAGCTGCAGCTGCTGTGGGAAACATCGCGCTGAATGTCAAGCTGCTGGTCATGTAAAAATTTCCACCATAACACTGTGCTAAGTGTAGTTCTCTGTGAGTAGTTATGTTAGCAGGGGTTTGAAGTTAATCATGCATGTTATTATTCATCAGGGAGTTTATGCTGGACACTTCACCTGGCACTTTGACACAAAGGTAAATAGATCCCACGAATGCTGAGTAGTGGGATAATGAGATTTTATTAACTCTATGATCTTCCCCCTCTTGTAATGGCACTTACTGCAGGTCCCCTTTTCTGTGCAGTATTTTGTTTGCAATAGCTCTGCCTCCTAAGTGCAATGCCCAGGGATTTGGTGTATTATGGGGTTAGTGAATGCACTCAGGCCTTTCAAGCTAAACCCCTGGGACGTAGCAGGCAGGTGTGCAGCCACCTCCAGTGTGCCTGTGTGGGCAGGACAGACCCTGTGCAGCCAGGCTTGGCGTGGGGGGGCTGGATATGCAGGCAGGGAAATACCCTTTCATCAGCCCAGGAAAAAGTGACCCGTATTTCCAGCCAACAGTCCCATTTAGGGCACAAGTAGATATTTACATATCATATTTACATTGCATTTAAACAGAATGTATGGCGAATTAGTTCTTGACTAGCATATGTTCAGATAAGTGCAGAATCATTGCAGTACTTGACATTAGTTTGCTTAAAACCATCCTATCACTTTCTTGTGCTTTTTCTCTAATTTCTCTCTAAGCATAGCCCATGCCATTTTGGTCTGTGGCACATTTAGCTTGTGTTAGTAACTTCCTAATTACCAACAAAATATTTCTCAGTTAAATGTTATATTAAAGCACGATCAAAAGAAATGTAACAAACATGCACAAGAAAGAGACTATTGGTCTGGCTCTCAACACCCATGCAACCGTCTGATAAAAGCCTCCTGAATCCAAATTCAAGTAGTTACAGCCCAAGATTGAGGTATATGGTCTGGTAAATTGGCAGAGGCTGAGAGCAGTTACCAGCACCTGCCCAGATGGTACCTATCTTTGCTTTTATAAGCCCTACTTTCATTTACAGTTTTCTAGAAGAGAAAGTTCAAAGCATCTACAACTATTTAATATGTGTAGACTTTCCTTTATATGCCAGAGAAATTAATACTAAAGAAATTTCCTCAGTCATCCTAGTCTGCAAGTGCTATTTAAAAATCCAACCAGACTACCAACCCAGTTTCCTTAATATCTGCAGGCTTCGTAGCAGTAAGTGCACCTAACACCCCATGAAGCAAGAATTATCATTGCATGGGGGAAACCGAGGCAGTGGGAGGCTGAACAATGCAGCTAAAGCCACACAAGGGTTAGCTGCCCCTTGCTCTGAGGACAAGTGCCCAGGTCAGCCTGGTCCCAGGGACTCCTCTTGTCAGCTGGCTGGACTTTCCTCTCCTGGACTCCAATATCTGCTGGAGCACAAACACATCCAGAGAACAGGCTATTGGCTCACTATTCCCTTGGAGTGTTAAAATAAAGGCCAAGCTTGCAAGGGTTAAAGGCAATGAAACTCAGCATCAAACAATCCAGCAGTTCCAGCAAGGGTTAAGACAAGGCTATGACACCAGGAGATACAAGGGGACTCTCCCTCTGTGCTACATATGTAGATGGGTATTAAGGACATGCCTCTCTCCTCATCTAAAATCATGAATTTTTATGAAGTAAGCCCTGCTTTCCCATAATTCAGTAGGGTGCACTTTGCAGACCCTAAAGTGCTGTCACTACAGAAGGTTTCATTGCTTGCACCTGCTAAAACATTTGAGGTATTTGAGAGGCAGTGAAACACATTTGCTTTTCATTTTATCTGACTTTGAAAATCTTTGAAGTGTTTAATAGTAGTCCAGAAAAGATTTCTGCCTCTTAATCATTTACTTGTAGGGCACATTCTCCACTGGTAGCCTGTCAGGCAGAAAACGAGTTTAGCCCAGTTTTATTAAGTGCCACATGCCGAGTCAGTGTTCATTAAAGGTGTTTTAAGGTTTGAATTATGTAATTTATGAGAAAAAGAAATACAAAATTCCATTGTTTTATTAATATGCAGCACAGGATATACTGCTAATAACATACTTTTTAAACAGAAGTTTTATTAAAAAAAATGCTTTTATAAGGGGCTACAGATAGGCTTTTAAAAATCTCTTTTTCCCTGTTCAATAAAATTCAAACATTTTAATTCAATCAACATAGATTTGAAAGAAGGAACTATTCTTAACCTCTCCTTTTGGTCACTTTTCTTTATGCACTTTTTAGACAAAGGGGGAAATAAAAAAAAAATTGGTATCTTTTATTTTTTTTTCTTTTTAATAGAAGTGACAGTATATGGTATTAAAAGCATGCCAGTGCTGAAGCCTGCAGTCAGATGTTAATTCACCCTTTAAAAAAAAACAAACAAAAAAAAGAAATGGGAAAAGAGAAAAAGAAAAATAAAAACCCTCCACACTATAACCCTGGGAAACACTACTTTCCATAATTATTTTAAATTGTCCCCCCCAGATTCACAGTTAACGGGATATTTTTAATTAGACAAGGGCTTAACTAAATCTTTTCATAGCCCGTTGTCCTGGTTTGAGTACCACTAAACCATTTTTATGGTCGACATTGTTTCAGTATTGTAAATTAATTTTCTTAGGCATATGCAAAGCTGACAATTTATGAAGGAGTACATTTTTCTTCCCAACCTATCTGGCTCCAGTTACATGAGCCCCACCCTGGAGACCCAAGGTAGGCTTGGTCTTGCAGCTGGCTCTGGCAGAGAAACTCCCTCTTCCCTGTGATGGGATCACATCCATCAAGAGCTCTACCCCATCTCCATGGCAAAACTCCCACTAGCATCCCATAATTTCGCTTGAAAAAGAGACTGTGTGAGGCCTGAGGAACCAAGACCAGTTGAGTTTAATATGAACTTTTATTGCCTTGGGAAAGTCTTAGTTATCCAAACTTAACACTAAACTAGAATTCATTAACCCCTTCAAGGCAAGCCGCTGCCAGATTGCAGTCCCTGCACTGGTGGGTTTGTTCTGTTTGCTTCTTTTTAATTGGTTTCATTAGTTTGTTATTTGGTGATGATCTGAGAAGCCCTGGGAATAGAGGAATGCTGATGCTTTGGGGATGGATATGGCATGTCCATGAGGCTGAGCTGCTAGGTAGACCAAATAGTTGTGCAAAATGGAAAGAGCTGGTGCCTGCAGTCAGTGCTACCAGAAAGCTTAAGAAAAAATAAACATTGCAGATGCAAGTCACTAATTTTGGAGTCCCTTGTGACTAATCCTGCTCGTATTTTGGTAATGTGATGATCATGTGGAACCTTACCATGGTTTATGTAGAGAGAAATATTAGTATCAAACCTATGAGATTTGGGTCTTTCCAGCAAGTGAACTCTGCCTGTACCTCAAACACAGCTGATGTGAGAGAGTGATGCTCTATGCAAGGGACACCCAGAGTCATTAAAAGGCTGCAACTTTCGAAGTTGCTGACACTGAATAATTCGTCATAACAAATTGTACAGAGAATACAGACGTGGTAGCAAAATATCTTGAATAAGAATAGCAATTATACTTGAGCATAACCATTAATTTTTAATTTTAGGTTAAAGCAGGGGGGAAACCCATAACTCTATTATGAATTTGTTCATTTGATCCAGAGTAACATTTTTAATGAATTCTCTGGAAGCACAAGCCAAGAACTGTTAAAAACACTTGCCCTGCAGAAAACGTGCTTTTAAAAACCTATTTGCTCTGAATGAAACATTATTTTTATAGTGAGTCCTCACTTTATGGCAGACACATGCTTGTAAAAGTTGCCATTGTTTGCGTGGAAAGTGAAAGAGAAAAATTGGTGGATGCTTCACTGCACAGGATCCTCGCTGGTTTTAAGATGGGTTCCCCAGCCCTGGCTCTGCTAAGCAGTTGCTGGCACCAGCGACCTCGCCGAACACAGTCAGCATGTGTCTAACTAAGGACCTCAGGCTGCAGCACTTGGGAAATTTGGGAACCAGCGCAGGGCATCAGCTTTTCCTCCAGCTCTTAACTACAGCTGTCAGAGATGACCTCTTCAACTGGTGAGGCAGGCTCCTCTGGGGAGGGAGAATGCTGCGACGTGGCCGTCGTACTGACACCACCTCCTGCAACCCACCAGGGATGTGGAGGTGGGAGGAAGTAAGATGGACTCTGCTGCTGCTTCTTGTGAGACTTGCAGAGAGGTCTACATGCTGTGGCCATGTCCACAGCTACTTGGAAAGGATTCTTCCCTTGGGCACAGGCATAAGGAGCAGAAGATTTATCTGCCAGGCACCTCACCTCATGCCCAGGAGATGGGAGCACACCTTACCTCTCTGAAGTGGTAGGGAGAGGGTGTTTTTAATTCAAGTGGAGGAACTAGCTGCCTCAGTTTTATTGCAGAATCATGCTAGTAATACATCCAGATTACTGAAGCTCACAGTAAGGAAGTCAATTTATGATGACTTTGCCGTTGTCCTGTTGCTAATGTGCCACATTTGATTCTCCTCAGCTGGCTTTGAAAGGTCTCTTTGAGGAAGGAGGAGATAGCACCCTTGCTTATGAAAAAGGCAAATTATACCCAGGGGCAACATCGCTGCACAACAGGAAAAGGCCAGCCTCCTCCCAGGAGATATGGCCCCAAATTAAATGCAAGTAATTTCCTGACTAACCTGTGATTTCTATCTGGTTGTGGCTTCTGGCATACAGCTAAGTCTCCG
>NW_008615664.1:117073-129504 GCF_000691845.1 Merops nubicus | reverse complement strand
AGGTCTCACATGTGCTTTCACTTTCATTTCCAAACTTTAATACAGAACAGCCCATCCACAACCTGCTGCTGAGGCAGCCATGGAGGCTGGCTCTGGGTTGTGCAGCCATGGGCAGGAGGAAGGACTCTCTGCTTGGGGGGCAACCCCCACGACAGGTCCCTTAGCTGCAATGGCAACATGCCAGCAGAGGAGATCGGAGTGAGGAGAAGAGAAACATGCTCCTGCAAATGGTGCCTCCATGTCTCCTATGCCACCCAGCAGAGTTTTGGGTCTGGCTGCTCCCTTCCTTCTCACCAAGTGAAAAGTGATGGAACCACCACAGGCATTGGACTGGAAGAACCTATGCCAGTAACTTTCTTCTCCACAGCAAGCAGGTCTCCATCGAGCAAATCCCTGGTATTAGGTCAAAATGACCTTTTTTTTACAGCACCAATAAAGGATTCAGTGACAGCTTGGAGGCCTTTAGCTGTCCTGCCCCTTAGCTGTCCTGTGGCCGGCCAAGGGAAGAGACACCTTGGAAGGGGTGAGTGGTGGTGGGCTCCATGGACTGTGTGACGCAAGGAGAGAGCCTTTGAGAATAACATAAATTGTACTCAGCATTTCTGTGGTTACTTCTAGGAGAAAGCACCGCCTGGAAGGAAGGAACAGGAGACACAACAGCCTGCAAGCTCCACTGGGCAAGTGATGACAGATTTACTTTACTAAAAGTACTCTACCATGATTTATCCCAAATACCTGTCTCCCCTTCATGCTTTTACAGCATTTGGGGGTAATTTCTGTGGACACTGCAGCACTTTTGCACTGGGAACTATCTGTTCAGTAGATCACCTGCATATGGACTACAGACACCACTGAAATAATGTATGTAGAATTAGGGTAAATCAAATTGCTGACCCTCTTCTAAGTAATCAGTATGGTGCTTGAAAAGCCCATGGCAATAAATGCAGGGACATGACAGAATCATTTGTAGAAACTATCTAACATTTAAACTAATGTGTGTGTATGTGGCAAAACAAGACAGCAGCTCCCTTTCTGCTCCTTGATATGAGCAAAGAGGGTAAGCTAAAATACACTGAATTATTTTGCTTAATGAATTAAGACCTTAAGGAGCTATTCACTCAGAAAGCATTAGAGTTGCTCTAATGTTTTACACAGATCGAACTGGGGAAGGAAGAAACATCAGTCTTTTAATGTTTAAGGCCCAGGGTAAAATAATTTTTGATGCTGGTGTTACAATTTCATTTGAGAGTACTGTTTTGCCACTGTTCATTTTTTTTTTAACCTAGTTAATTTCTAGTGTTTCTTTAACCATATTAGCAAAAGCTTTCCTTCCACTGGTAACGGTAAAATTTGTACTGGTGTAAATTCATCCTGGTCACCAGATAAAGTCTGTAACATAAAAAGGCTGTACCATTTTTATTATGCTGATATAATCAAAATATTGAAGCCTCTGTGTGTAAATGATAAGTGATATTAATGCCATGTTGTTGAGAAATTGGCACAGGAACAGCAGTGAATGAAATACATCTGGGAATAAGAACCTAATTCAAATAGTAAATAATAGGTTGCACAAATTTAATCAGTTGGAGAACTACTACACGAGTAAGTCGATACTCAGGGGGGACATGGACTTATATTTGATGCACAGGACTTACATGGTCAGCCTACTTTGGATTTTGTTGTGAAAATGCCTATCTGTTTCAAGTCAAAGTGTTTTCCAGGTTGAGGGATTTGTTTTAATTTCTGAAATAACTGATCTATATCAAAAAGTATAGATTCAGATTTAAATTTTGACTTACTGCCATTCCAAGTATAGGAGGTTTCCTTCTGAACCTCTCTATCTTAGGCCCAAATGAACCTCAACATCCAACCAGGAACAGAGGTAATGTTGTCAATGACACCTTCATTTCTGATTAAAATCGTGTGAGAAATGAGCAGTTTAGGCAAGGTTTAATGAGATTAAAAAAAAGATACCAGTCTGGTAAAAAAATCAGAAATATTTTAATGCCTCTAGGCAGTACTTTTTTTGGTAAGAAAACAAAACAATAAATCAGGTTTTTGTAGGAAACTTTTGCAAAGAACATTTTCCCATTAGTTTCCGTGGGAAACATGCCTCAGGTTTTCCAGTGATTGCTAATGTTTTTGCTACAAAAAGTTCTAGTATGTTACAAGATGCGTGTAGATTGATATTAAAATAAAAAAAAAAAAGACAAAATGCTTTTTAAAAAAATTATATTTTTGGACTTAAACTTTATCTTGGGTGAAATGTCCCTGTTTCCAATAGGAATACTGGATGGTTCATTTTTCCTGAGTATTACTTCTGAGGAAATGCCATCGCATTGTATTTACAAGATATCCTGAACTGTCAGTTTCCTTGAAACACAATGTATTTAATACAAAGCCATTAAGCCTTGTAAAACTGTCAAAAATGTAAATGACACTTGTAATAAAACCTTGTCGTGTGACCGGCTCTAGCTAATCAGGGTTGATGATATCACTGCAGCTGATCACGGCTGGTGCTATGTACATTTCGACAGCTTTATGACCTGCATGGATTTGTGTTATTAAAATTGTACAGTTTTGTAAGGAATTTGGGATTTAATAAAGCAGCAGAGAAACTACAAAAGGGACAATATATCCCGCTAAAAGCGAGCCAGGCTTTTAAAAAAAAACCAAAACAATATAAACAGATCTAGTGCATGAGTGTGCCTGTGTGTGTGCGTGCATGTGAGGAGGGAGAGCAGGAGAGGTTCTCCTTTTCTGACTCATGCAGGGGTACGGGCTGCTCGTATAAACCACTTTTATGTATTTATAGCTCGGCAAATACCTTGCATCTGCGAGACCATAAAACAAATTACTATGGATCCAATTGCTTCAAGGTGGCGAATTGTGCTTAAACTTAATGACTTGTACAGATTATAGGAGAAAGAGCATTACCTGTTTAATGTCTTTTTTAATAAGTGATTCCCAAACAAGTATAGTAAATGGAAGGCTGGGGTTTTGTTTAGGTTTGTTCTTTTCTTTTTTTGGAAACCCATGAGATTTAAAAGGAGTGGGCCTTCGCCCTTGTGAATGCAAGGTAAAGCATCGTATTTATTTTGCAATACTTTGAACTGCTCCCCAGAGCACAAACATGTCAGAAAAGGAGAGACAAGGATACATATTCTCCCAATAATCTATAAATTCAACCTAATGGGGCAGATATCAGAAAAATGTGTTGGATTGAAGGCACATAAATCACCCTTGGTTTCCTGGCATGAGCTGGCACTGTGTGCCTTATATTTCAGCCAAATTATTCCATTTGTTTCTGAAGATATTTTAATCCCTTGTGACCTCAAACTTCCCGTGAACCAGGGCCTGAACAAAAGGCCGCCCACTGTCTTTGCAGTAAATCTGTTGTCTCCCTTCTAGAACCGCAACCTGGGATCATAGATCACCCCTGCACCGCATCTTGCTTCAATTTACTCAATTAACTCGAGTAAAGCACTTGTAAGTTTGCAGATGTTGCTTTATTATCAAGGCCTAAAATGTACACGAGGGTTCAGGAGCCTGAGGTTATGGGAAGGTTGTGTGGAGGGGGAGGGAAGGAGGGAGGACTGCGCAAGGCACAGGCCTCCCAGACGCTTCCTCCGGGTCCTGCGCCCCGGCTCGCTCCTTTGAGCCCTGAGAAGCATCTCGTTGGGTGGATCGGGGGCTATCCGATGTTATCTGGCAGAAAGATAGGATAGAAGTCGGTATTCCACCTCCAGATAACATCGTGATTAACAGATGTTTAATTGGGCCATTCATCAGATGAGGAACCTGCCTAAAAGTCAGTGAGGCTAAGTAAATTATTTCCAACCCTGCAGGTGTTGGACTGGCAGCTCTATTACTCTTCTGGAAATGGGCTTTAGAAGATTTTTATATGAAAAGATAATTTATTTCCAGGGGGTATTATATTGTGCCTTTATTTATGTAATATGCTTTCAGGTGTAGGTCTAGTCCTCCTTTATCTTGTGCAGTGGAATGAACTGGGGAGGGATAGGACAAAAACCAGTCATCCTCTCACTGCATCACCCAGATAAAGTCTTGTGTCATGGTATTTAAAATCTTTCCGTCAGCCTGTAGCTATCAGGTAAAGGACAAATATGTGGTAAAATTCTTACAAAAATAGCTGGGTTAGTCAATACACCCAGAACCCACCAGCAGTGCAAAGGGTTGCTCCATCGATGGGTGGTGGAGGCAAGGACATGTGGGTGCTGTGGGTCCTGCTGCTGGCATGGGGTCAAGAGCCACCCAACATTTCACCATCTCATGGTCTGAGGTTATGATCTGGATTCACACTTGGTTATACCTGGATTTTTATTTTTGGTTCATGTGGTTTTCCCTCCTTTCAAGCTTCTACTTTGAAGCTTAAAATTCTGAAGCACAAATGAGCCCCAAGTCTCAATCTAAAAAAAAAAATATGCAAAGTACAAAGGTTTCAGGGGAAAACCACATTAAAAAGGGTAGGTTTTCAGTAAGTTTGCAGCAGAAATATAATCTGTCTGATTTTGTTAGGGACAAGGTGCATGTTCATTCAAAAGACCTGCAGGTTTGAAATTTTTTTAAACAAATATTAGGCTCAACCTTTAGCAGGGATAAGTTGCCAGAGGCCCATTTACTTTATGGAAACTCCATCTGATTATATCAACTGACAATTTGACCCAGAAACTGAACCTCAGCGTGTTGTGAAATCAGTTACCAAGTGAGTTTAGTGTTGTTGCAGATTTCACAGCAAGTTCCATTCAGGTGTAATTATGAACTGTGTTCTTCAGGGAAGCTCAACTTTATAACCATTTAGCCTGCACTCATTTGCCTATTCACCACCTAACTAACTTAAGGTGCTTTTGTGACAGTTACAAAAATGACTCTGTGTAATTTCTGTGGACCCTTTTCTTCCAGCTGCAGCTTTTTCCTGTTGGTCTACTGTCATTGCAGCAGAGGAGAAATCTCTGGAGCTGCTGTGGAGCCCATTTCTGCAGTGCACAGGGGGAGTGAGGAAACTCCTGAGCAGCCTCTCCATCTTTTTCATTAATCTCCATGAAACAGTGGCAATCTAAAAATAAGGTTTTTCCCCTGGATAAATTTCTTCCACAGGACATGGCTAAAACTACTGAGGGCTCTCTTGCATATTCTCCAAAATATCTTAAGCCTGTATTACATCTAAACTGATGGGCAGATTAGGGCTTTGTATTTTTTTGTGTGTGTGCAGTAAAATGCTCACTGTGAAAGAATAACAGGAGTAGCAACACCAATGCTGTCAGCTATCAGGCTTTACATTGCCTGTAGTCTAGCTCCATGATCACGAGGAGGTGATAGCATATTTCATGCTAATGCTTTTTGTGATCTTCAGGCCACTTACAAGTATCTGAGATAAGACCAGATCTCTGGAACAGCAAGAACAGAAAAGGAAAACAAACCTGTGTTCCTGGATATTTTTCATCCTTTGTGGCACTCAGCCTATGCACAGTATACTGATAGTTTTACAGTTGTTTAGCTTTGTAGGCATCTTTATCAAGCTCTGTTGGGCTTAAAGGATTTTGGCATGTGAAGCCATTTCTTATGGTGGCAGTAATTGAGCAGACTGGAATGAGTTAAGTGAGGTCCAATTCTGTTGATTTCTTCTGCATCATCTATACTGAAGATTGGGTTTGATAGCAAGCCAAATTTTCAGTCCTCAGTGTTCAGTATCTGTAATGCTTTAAATGGAGAAGCCAAACTAAATCTCAGGGGAAGTCACATGGCTCACAAATGTGGATGCAAATGGGTTCACATAATTTTTGTGCGATATTTTGTCTGAAAGTCTCTCAAACTCTTCTTGGCTTTTAACTTTCATAAGAGAGTCTTTAATTACTCCTTGAATATTCCATTACATTTCTTTTTTTACTCACAGCATTTTTATTTTTTTTTTTAAATAGTGGTCTGTTTTGTTTCTCTGTATAATGGAAGTTAATAAAATATGTGCCAGAAGCCAAAAATATGATGAGCTATAAGGCATACTCCAGACTGTAAGGAAAAAGAAGAAAGAGCTGGCCTGTAATTCCACAGCCTATCAGTATTTCTCCTTAGAATAGATATTACTTTTGGTCTGTTTCCCCCAAAATGTCTGGCCTGAATCTAAATAATTCTTCCCCTTTCTAAAACTGTAGCTCCCCAATTTGTGCTCATTTAAAGTCTGTCCCCTATGCCAAAAACCATCTATCATTTAAATCCAGAGTCCAGTTCTGAACTAGAGGTTCCTCGTGTCTTTTAGTATCATCAGTGCACCTCGGCTGGATCAGATTTGTTGAATTAAGACAGCTGGGGAAGGAATCTCAGCAACATGCTACAGATCCACACATTTATTCAGTTTTATTGCTGCAGTAGGAAGGAACAGGTCTATGAAAGCACCAGCTGGCTGTTCCTGCATCTCTGAGTGGCCATTGGGGCTTATTCCCCCTTAACTTAAGCATCTGTGTTAAGAAACTGGTGGCCTGATTCCTGGAGGCAATGCATAGAGACAGCAACCTTACCTGAGCTGCCTCCCTGTCTCCTCTCCATCGAGGGAGCTTGGTGATAGGACTCTTGAGATGCTGGCATCTGGTTTACGAACACCAACTGTCTTAGGAAATAAACTTGTCCATCAGTCAACCTATTGCATTGATATCCCAGAAACAGTTAGAACTCGACTTTTAAGCAGTTCTGCATGTCACTGCTTCCATACATTTGGCCAACTTTGCTGCTTTTTGTAGGGACATTAGCAGTAGCAAGTGACATGCTGGGAGTGGCTTTACAAAAACGTGCAAGCAGCACAGCTGGTTCTTCATACAAAAAAAGGTATGGAAGTGTCTTCAGCAACGGACATAAATTGAACCTTCTGCTCTCCTATCTATACTCCTACCTTTTAACTGGAAGAATGTCTTCTGATTTAGAGTCCATGATGCAATGGATACAACTCTTGCAGGATGAAATAGCTGTTGCTGGGGTCAGCTAACACCTTGCTGTTGCTGAAACGGGGAATACTCTCTCTTCTCTTTTCTTCCCTACTCTTCTATCATCCATTGCACCCCCAGCCTGATGAGTCTCCCCATCCCTGCACAAAGTTTTTTCAGGCCTTTTCTGGCCTCATGCAACCTGGTAACCTGGCAGAAAGACCAGTAAGGCTGGAGCAGTGCAAGGTGTGTGGAGGAGCTTAGGGTCAGGAGCAGGGAAGATAGAAACAAGACTTCCCTGTTCAGAGCTAGTGAAATGAGACTTTGGCTGCTTCACTGGCAGACACACCTCACCCACTGCGAAACGAGGCGACTTTGGGGTTTGCTGTGAATCAGGTGTCTGTGCTGTCACCTAGCAGCTGGCACGTCAGAAGCTATCTTTGCTCAGCTCCTTTCTATCAATATACCAGCTGTCAGCTATTGATAAGCTGCTATCAAAACCTGTTAGCTAAAAGCTCACTTGAGTGTAACTATTCCAGCTCCAGCTACTGCTGTTGTTGGAGCTGTTTTCGACAGCTTGTAATCAGGAGACGTCATTGACTTCAAAGGGAGATGGGTCATCTCTCAGCCTCTAAAACACAGAAGCATCATCTTGAGCATGACAAGCAGTGGGGAAGCAATATCCATTTATCCCCTTCAGGTTTCTATCATGACTTCTGTCATGATCTTCACAGCTCAGGAAAGCTGGGTGGAAAGAGCCCATGGCTGTATCTTGCCACCAGTTCTTTCTTTCCAAACCCCCATATGGAAACTGTTCTGAAGCCATGTCCTGCATGTGCTGAGGTATGCCTTGTTTCCCTGCTGTTTCTCTGGGTCTTTGCACTTGGGACTGTGCACTAGATAAAGATCTCTTATTACCACATATTGGTTGATTATTTTATAGAACTGCTGTAGAACTAATAAAGACATTTATTTCAACAACCAGTGTAGGTGGTTGTTGTGTATATGTTGCATTCTCAAGCCTGTTATAGAAGCATAGGTGAAGTGTGTTGCTGTGAGCTTGTGGGTTAAAATCTCTGTGTGCTTATTCCATCTGTGTCTTCTGGGCACTTGCAATTCTCTCTCCCTGAAGCCTGCTAAAGCAGACCCTCTCTGCACCAGACCTGCCGCTGGGCCTGGGAACTTTTTCAGCTGATTAGACCATTCAGCATTGTTGCACTTTGGTTCTCACCAGCATGTCTTCTTCACTTTGTCCCATATGTCTGGGCTAACCTTCCTTTCCCCTTACAAATCATTCCTCTGTGAACTACTGGCATCTCTACCTACATATTTTCATATGCACCTCAGTAGGAAATGTATGAAATCAACGCACCTTAAAAAGTATGGCAAGCAGGTCAAACTTTATATTCCTAATGAAAAGTCTTAACAGACTCAGCTGCAGTTCAGCCCCTCACTTCCTTCTAAGTACAATTTCATTTGATATCTTAAAAACAAATTCCAGGAAATTCCATCTGGTCTTGTTGTGAATCATAAGCCCACTGTGTCTCCTCCCTGAATACACTGGCTTGGCTTTGCACAAATTTACATAGAAATTCATCAGAATAAAAACTTGTATTGACTTCACTGGAAGAAGTTGAGATTTTTTTTTTTCAGTTTGTTGTCAGTATGAAAAGTTGAATGAGAACATTTTGTCAAAACAAATAAAACAATGTTTGTGGATTGAGATGATAATTAAAATCACAATTTTGTTTCAACAGAATTGAAAGCCTGATTCCAATTTGCATAGTTTAAAGAGATTCTTCTATTTTTAAAATGAAATTTCAGAAGATTGTCACCCAGAGGTGGTTTTAACCTGAGGTCTATTTCAGACTCAGATCCCATCATCTCATTTCAATCATCTGTTCGGGAAAATAACAAGCTCATGAAACTTTTTGGTATTTAATTTTTTTTTTTCTCAAGAAAAGTAAGAAACAGCTTTGTGCAAAACAGTAAAAGCAAAGTAAAGGTCATCCAGCACTCCTGGGAAGCTGGACTGTGCTTGAATACTCAGTGATCTGGAAATAAGTTAGTACCTTTTTCTCTGTTTGCAGTAGCAATAGCACAATGCCTATCAGAGACACTGACTGGGACTGTCCCAATGAAAGACATTTTGGGGGCCTGTTTTTTTATTTCAATATTGATAGCCAGGAGATCCCATCAGTTACACTGAAGGGTGTTTTGCTGGCAGTGGTTGCTTTTTTTCTTTTTTTATATAAGCAAATTTGAATAACATGCAGCAAATTGAATGACAGATACAATTTTGAAGGCTAAAAACATAAAACCTTTAAGCAGTGATTTAAAAGCTAATTATTATGGATGTAGCCATTCAACATTCATTTCTTAATATTGTTCCCTCAAGAAACAGTGATTTAGTCAACCAATTATTTTATCTCTTTTAGGGATACTTTCTTAATTGCAAAACAATCTAAAAATATAATCAGCATGCTAAATACATGTGGTATCTTGTTTAGAATGCCATGTTGGAGGAAGAATGCAATTAAACTGTCAAAATGTAATTGTTTCTCATATTTAATTTAAAGAGGCTGATTCACATTTGCCTTTCATGTTTAGGAGTTAAAAAACAAAGCAAGCTACTAGTACAACTACTAGTTTTTTAATAAAGACAACCTAAGCTTGGAGCACTGACGAAAGCTGCCTCTGTCATGAGATATTGCTAGCAAAAGATAGGCAAAAATTCTGATTTTTTTCACTCCTCACATAACTGCAGTTCAGAATGCAGAGTTTCAGTATGTAAGACAATATTTGTAATTTCAGGTGCAGCTCTAACATGGGGTGATGTGTAAACTGCACACCCTCCATCCACCCCACTGCCTTTGGAGCCACTGCTCCTCAGAGATGTCCTCCACCCATTGCTGTTTCTTCCTTGCTAGCAGAGGAGGTTTGGAGGAAGGGGACCTTGAGCTGGAATCCATCACATTCATCTTTTCTCCCCATCGTCTCCCCATCCTGCTCTGGAGGAAGTGAGATATACAGGCCTGCAGTGACTTCACCCTTGTATACCTGCATCCAAACCCACCTGCCTGGTGACAGCTAGTCCAGATTTGCCTTTTTAACCATTCCACACTGGGTAACAATGCAAACAACAGAGCAGTGCAGACCTGGGACTGTTGTTTCACAGGATAGAAATCATCAGTGTAGTGGAAGGAAATGCTAGACCTGTTTGGGCAGGTGCATTATCTTCAAAGACAGCTCTGAGCAGAGAATTCTCCTGCTTATGCAGATGCACACAGATATTTTCACCATGATGCCAAAACAAACAGCTTTTGCTTCCAGGTCAAGATAAGTAGTTATTTTTCCTTTTCATTGTCATGTTAGGTCAGCAATCCTGTACACCTTTTTTTACTAGCAAAGAACTTCTTAATAGTTGTACAACATCCAGTTAAGGAAAATCTTTGAGTGAAATGAATATAAGTCTGGGGGCCCATGTCAAGCTGTCAAGAGCTCTTCAATCCCACTTTTCTCCTGAGCAAAGATAGAGACCCTGTGGAATCAGTAGCACTGGGATTTAACTTCAGATCTTAGATGGGGTGGAAATCTTCTTGTAAGCACCACAACAAATTTCACATTGTAACAATAAATGCAATATCACAAATTATCCCAAGCAACTCACCCAAACACCTTATTCTTCAATACTGTTGCCTTAAGTGGGGCGTATTCTGGTGAATAGGCATGAAAGACACAGCACATGCAAGACACGAAAAAGTCATTATTGTACACACTTTTACAGAAGTGCAGGTCTGCTTTGCCTTGGATATATCATCTAACAGTTTATTTGGGGAATTGTACCATCATTAAAATGCTCCCTTTTAAGTACCGTTTAAGTGAAAATACAGATCACTGGGATTTTTTTTTTTTTTTTTTTTGTAATTGTGTTGGTTCTTGTGTCTTGTTTGTGTCATATATATTATTATTACAACACAATCTGGGTGGATTTACTTTTATTTTAGACTGTAAGTTTTGTCAGTTCTGTAACTAGAACAGTAAATAGCACGAGTAGATTGTTATCCTTTCTATGATGCAGCCTTTATAGAGGGCTGAAATATCAGCAGGTGGGTTTCCCACCTATTTGTTGCCAGCAGAGCAGACCTGCAGGTTTATTCCTGCATACAAAGACAGGATCTAGCAGAACAATGGTTAAAGATCTGTCTGCCTCTATCCCCTACCATCTTCCCTTCTCCTTATTGTACTCTCCTTATTTCATAACATGACCCAGTTGCAAGTGAGTTGTTATACAGCAAGGGAGCATTCTTGGTGCAAATCGAAGTTCTAACAAGGCTGTGGTGAGCAAGAGCAAGGAGGTTCATAGCTGTGTCAAAGCTGAATAGACATGGATTTACACAAAATTGCAGGTGTCACACCCCCTACCAGAGAAAGAAATACCTGTTGAATATTTTTTACTGTAGCCTTTCCCAAAAATCCAAGCCCAAGAAATGTGATGTGGAAAAAAGCCCACCCATGCAGTGGAGGGAAATGGTGCTTTATTAAAAACAGTGCTGGGAGACTTTAAGGCCACAGACTGACTAGAAATGCAGTGATGGGCCAATAACATGCCTCACTGTAGCTTGCATGAGAGACCTGATTCTAGGTGGCACCTAGGGAACAGGTAAGAAAAGTGTCACCAAGCCCATACAGTCTAATTTAAAAATCATTTGAGTATTTGGCCTCAAGCATGTGAAACCAGCTCCCAGCTTCACTTTTCTGGTTTATGTCTGTATTGTTCTGCCCCACCATAAAATGGAAATAGATAGTAAAACCCAGGAGTCTCCACTAGACTTGCCTTGTGTTTCCTGTAGGGTTTTACCTCCTCTGTGGCTGCATGGAGGGTTAGGGGGATCCAGGCTCCCGGGGGTCTGTGGGGCTAGGGGACATCACGATGCTGAAAAGCTGCTCTCTGAGTCACTTCCAGTTCCTCCTCTGCCACATTTACCAGCTCCAGGCTAAAGAAAAGCAATGTAGCTGCCACCTTCCCTTCTCTGTGTTATCACCACCTTTTCAGCACACTTCTGACCTGAAAGCAGGGCAAGTCTGGGCTGTGGGTGCCGCGTTTACATCTACTACCTCCTAACGAAGGAATATGCCTATATCCACAGCCAGAAGTGTGGGAGTGGGCTGCATTTTAACAGCTCCATCCTGCAAATCCTTAGCTCCTGCCCCAACTCTCAGTGGCTCCACCGAGCCTCTGTCAGACGTGGAAGGAGATGAAAAGCTCCCCCACCGTCCATACGCTCCCGCAGCCATCCTCACGTGAAAAAACAGGCTCGTGTGTGCCAGGCCAGGCTTTGACTCCACTCCGGGAACTTCATCTCAGATTTCTATCCCGTAAGAACAGGCATTAGGGTTGCCAGTTTGAAATATGACAAAACCCAGCCGCCTCAGACAAATGGTTGCTACCCACGCTCAGCTCCGTCCGCACATGTGCGGCGCTCGGGATAACAACTG
>NW_008615664.1:0-117042 GCF_000691845.1 Merops nubicus | reverse complement strand
CAACCGCCAAAGTCTATAGTAAAAGAGGCCAGGCAGGAAGCCAGCCACATGGCAACTCTAAATGATATTAATAAGACTTTATAAAAAGTTAAAAGCACAACGTAGCTTTTCAAAGTGTTTCTCCAAGATCTCTACATATGCATAGGTGTTTCATGTCTAGGAGATAGAGGCTCGGGGTGGATTTAAGGCAGTATACTTTTCTGCCTGAGAATTTTTTATATATATATATTTTTTTTTCCTCCTGAAAGCTGTTGATATAAACTGGGACTCATTAAAAACACCTTGTGCTTTGTTTTTAAAAATCTTGAATTTATGTAATTCCCATGATCATTAGAAAGTGATGTACCATCAGCAACCGCTCCAAAGGAGCCTTATTCTTGCAAGGAAGGGAATATTTTTGCCACAGTCAGAGGCCGTAAAAGGGTGCTTAGCACCTTTCAGGGGATGCTGAGCGTCTCTCCCAGGCCTAAGTCCAGAGATAGCATTCCCAAAGGACAGATACAAGGATATTAAAAAAGACTTTGATCAAAGAAATATTGCTTCTTTCCTCCTTTCACTAAGCAGATGTGCAACGTGTCTTGGGAAAGAAATAGAAAAATTCCTGAGTGATTTATTTGATGAACCTAGTTTTAACCCAGGTTATTGCATGCCTGATACGGTGATGCTGGTTATTAGTTTCCAGTTGAAAATGACCAGATAGAGGACATATTCACTTCATCAATATAATACATTTATTGGTTGTCAGGAGAGTCACATCACACAGATATGTAAATCTGTCACTTTGTCTTAAAAGTGTATTTCTCTATTACAGTGTTGCTTGATGTATGTTTTAAGGCAGTAAGGCCTTTTAAATATCAAAAAAAAGAAAACCAAGACAAGGGGGAAGATTTGTCTATTCAATCACGGGATTTAAGACATTAAAAGCAGATGCATCATTTATAAAAGTAGGATTTTACCAAATGCCATTGTAAATGAAAGAATCATATCTACCATATGTAGATATGTGAATTAAAGAAACCTTCTTTCCTGGGAATATTAACAAACTCTTTTGCTAGCATTAAGATGGATCAGTCCATGAAGCTGGTTACTGGTTGACCACAACTCTTGATTTGCTGTGTCAAAACTAAAGTAGAATAGTCTTTGTTTATATTATATATAAAAAAAAAAAATGTTTTTGATTCTGTTTATATGTCCACTGACATGATCCTAGCTTTGAAAAAAAGACTTTCAACACTGGAAGTAAAGGAACTCAAAGAAGTTTTGTTGTAGTTTAATTCTGTTCTTCACTATTAAAGTCTGCAACAACTATAATAGGAATAAAGATCTAAAATGGCAAGAAACACACTAATCCATATTTCTCTCTTCAATATGTCCAAAACTGCCTTTTCTGAAATACGATGGCGTTCTATCATGCCTAGCATCATGACATATGGTACTAAGCCTTCACAGGGGTCTATGGCTGCCATGGTGGCATGTGTTGGCTAACATATCTCCCTACTCTGTGTAGAATAAGACCAGGTTGCTCAAGCACCCTGAAATACTGAACTAGAGACTCATCGTTTTTTGTTGACCATATTTTTTTGTGTTGAGCAAAGAGCAATACAGCACACAATCCACTTAAGTCGACATGAAGCTTGTCAATGGTCACAATAAGATTTGTAACAGGATCTTAGGAAGTAGCTTAAGATAATGGTTTTGCTGTAAGCTAGAAATTATGTTAAACGAGAACAATTATTATTTATTTTCGTTGTTCAGTAATGAGTTATTCTCTGTTTTTATTAGCTGTCTCTGTACAAACGCACAGGAACTGAAGGAGTAAATATGAGACCTCTGTTTGCCAATGGAATAGAAATTCTCACTGTCTTTGAACAGATACCACATTCTGGGCCTAATTTAGGAGATCCTCTGTGTGTAAAACTGCCACTGAACTTAAAAAGCTTCTGTGCTTGCAGTGCCTCTGGAATCAGTCATGTATTGTCCTGGTTAAAACACATAGTAATTTACCAGCTGAGTCTCCTTGTTAAAAAGGATGTAGCTAGTGCAGAGGAGAGCATGAAAATTAAATCATATGCGACCAATTTAAAATGAGGGCAGGTAAGCATGAGAGGGGGAGTTACAAAGCAGGCCAGAAAGGACGTGGCAAACAACTTAATGAAGATACAGATTTTTAACTTCATTTGTTGAATGGCTATAGGTACACAGAACTTCTAAGTAGAAGATCTTCCAGTCTAGTTTAAAGTGTTTTAACTTAAAAATTTAATGGAGTTCATGGTAGAGATTTGAAGTAGATGAGAAACGTGGATCTGGGTTTTGGCCTCTCCCATTGAAATATGGGGCTGCTGATAACCAGATCTTTGGTTTCACTTCATCTCCAGTGAATACCTTCCTAAGTCTAACATAACTAGCCTTCATTTCATCAGTTTGCATCACTGAGTCTACATCATCATGGCCCACTACTTTGTAAAAATTCATTATCATTGAGAAAGACTGCTAAGACTAAAAAGATACCCAGGCTGATCGTGGCCTGGGCAATTTCATTGGTGTCCAGTGTGCTTACCTGGCTACCTGGTCTTCACATTTCTTCTTTGCAGAATGTCAGCTTTAGGAAGGAGCAGATGCAACCATAAAAATGATTTGCCAATGTGGTCATGCTGGGAGAAGTTGCTCTACAGTAACTGATAATTTGTGGCTAATGCTTATTAAATATTCCTAAGAAAACAGACTATGAGATTGTGTACCTCATGATGTGGTTTCCAGAATTTCCTAGCATGAATTTGGGAAGATGACATTGCAGAGAATGTTACTAACTTTTAGGATTTTGAAAACCCCACATTGTCAAGACTGTTTTTATGTCTGATTTTTCTGTTTTCCTGGCTTCAGTTACCAGGGGAGAGGTTTCAGAGCTCAGAACCTATTAAAATGTTCAGAATGACTTATTCAAGACCTTAAAAACAGAGGTAGGAGAGTGGAAGTGTTTTGCTATTGTTTTAAAAAATTGTTAACAGTAGTTTCTGTACTGGAACAAAAATAATTACCGATTCTTCCACTTTTTCACAGAGTTGAACTGCTTCTTTCCAGCCAAAGCTACCTAAGGCTTTTGATGTTTTAGATGTAGCATGTACCCACATGGACAGGATTTCCTGGATCTCTCCACCCTGCAGACATTTCTAGGGATTACACAGTTTAGCTGCAGGATTCAGGACATAGCAGCATTCACACAATCTCTCTCCCTTCCCAAAAGAGGGAATACACTGTGGGAATTGGGTTTGGGATAACCTCACTGGTGGCCCAAAACTGTGCAGTTCCCTGTAGGGCTGCCTTAAAGGAAAGGAAGATGGGACTCTGCTGGGATGAGGGAGTTCACAGGTACCCAGTAGCCATCAGAGAGTTGTAGATGTGGCTCAGAATAACAGGTCCTAACCCTGTCTGCAAGCATCCCATCCCTGACTGCACCTGCCTCTCCCTTTCCACCTCATTCATCATCACTGTTTGTGTGTTATCTCCTGCTTGGCACCTGCCTTGGTCCTCTGTCCTTCCCCTCCTCCTTCTGCCCCTCGAGTGCCCTGGTTTTCCCCCAACTCCTACCCATACGTATGCACGTCTGCCTGCATGCACCGAGTATAGTAGTAGTAGTAGCTTTTATTACTCTCAGTTCTTTATTAATGCCACATGTGCTGTTGTAAGGTTAAGTTATTAAGTGATATCCAATAATTGTCTCTGCTCTAAAGTGGACGTTTCATTTAACTATACTCATGTGGATCTGTTTCAGTACCATTTATCATGACCACATTTTAAGAAACATTTCAATAGGTCATTTCTCTCTTTCCTTTCTTTAGTGTAACTAAACCTAAAAAGTCCCAGTCAAAAATTAGATAAAATTACCTTTGGAACAGCATAAGGGAAAGTGGGGTTTGCATATGCTCTGGAAGCTAAAAAACATATTTTACTGGGCTATCATCTCAGCTGCAGAGTTAATTTTCCTGTATTTGTGCACTTGCTAGAAATGCTTACATGAAGGCATACAATGACCTGTTTAGTTTGCAGAAGAAAATTATGTCATTTGCAAGCAAGCTTTCAGCTGTGATATTTTATAATTGTTTAGATGAAAACCTGATAATCCTCTACTCCTTCACATAAACTGCAATCCATCTTAAAAACTGTGATAATTCATAAAACCTGCAGCTTAATAAACTAACAAACCCCAGGCCTATGTTATTTTAAGGGAAGTCAATCTTTGATCAGTCAAGCTGAAATGGGTCTGATAAGTGGAGGCCTTACTCACAGGGAGCAGCACTCCAGTTTGTTATTGCTATTTGCTCATCATCCTCAAGTGCAAAATAAGCAGAAGTCTTTCCGAGCTTCTTATCTCTTTTCACTTTCTTCTCTAGATCTCTGTCGCTTTAATCCAGCATGTCTGCTGCTGGTTAACAAGGAAATCCTGTGTCAATTATCGCCAACAACTTCCTGCTGTGAAGCTGTGGGGAATCAAAGCTTTTGAGAGCCTTTTTCACACCAGAGAGTAGTGCAGGGCCTAATTAAATGGCCCTCATATCCTGCAGCCTACTGGTGGCCGAATGATAGAGAGCTAATGAATGATAACTTAATTTTTTTTTCCCAAGAATTGTTTTGATTCTTCTGGTCAGTTGTGCTTATTGAGTTGTGGCTCGTTGTTCGTGCTCGGGGCTGAGGAGGGTGTCAAAAGGTAAAACTTGGCAAAGATACTGATCTGCTTGGTTTATTGTCAGCAGACCTTCGCTTATATAAATACATATATTGCATATCGGGAAGGATATTTGTTAAAAATTGCTTTGCTGAAGTGTGTTGCCCTCTTTCCTCGATATGAATTGCTTTGGTGACTCTTATACACATGTGGGCTGCAAAATTGTCCTATAAATCCCCCTCATAAATGCTATCGCTACAATATTATTTGTACAGAATCACAGAATCAGGTATCTGCCATCGCTCGTGCACAGCTGCCCCAGTTCCCCCTTCTTTTTTTCCTTCTCTTTTCTTTTTTTTTTTTCCTTCTTTCTAAATTCATTCTAGGAAGAACTTGATCTCCTGCTCGAACAAAACTGCAGCTCTTGTACGGCTGCTGCTTGAGATTAACTACCCTTATGCCAGAGTGGCACATAAAAGAAATACCAATCTCTGCATTGCTGCTGCTTCGAGTTGAGAGAAGCACCTGAACCTCTGGCTGCCTTTGCCTGTGCAGTGATGCTGTTCTGCATCCTGCTCCCATGCACTGCTGGCACTCGTGCAGTGTCTGAGCAAGGCTGCCAGCAACAAAGCAACCTTAGAAACACCTAAAATACCTGAGTGGGGAGCAAGATACTTATGTTTACCCCAACTGTTCATTTCTGAGGGTCCTGTCTTAGTGCATGTGCATGAGGTGACAGACTTAGAGGTACCGTGGGAGCCCTAACTCTGAATTTCCTGACTTTTATGGTTTTACATTACAACTTTAATGTTCCATTAGCATAGGTTTTTTGTAGTTAATTTCCTTGGGGAGCTTTGGGGAGTTCAGGTTGGGTTTTGGGTTGCCGGGGTGTTTTTTTGTTGTTGTTTTGGTGGTGTTGTGTTTTTTTTTTTTCTTAAATAAAAGCAAGGGGGTTGGAGAAAGATGGTCAAATCTACCCAGCTGCTTCAAAACATTTAAAAGGATTTAATAGGATCTTTTTTTTCCTAGAGAGGAGCAAATCCAAAATGCCAGCCAGAAGCATGCACACCTGCTTTCAAATACTGAAAAGCTCAGGGTCTGTCCTGCTGCATTCCACACCCCGACCTCTGGCTGAGGCTGGATGACATAACATCTTGTGTTAATATTTTTTTTTTTTTTTTTAAGTGGTTTGATTTTGGTTTTTTTTTTTGGGGGTGTCTTTGGTGTTTGTTTTTTTTGGGTCGGTTTGTTTTTTGGTTTGGTGGGGATTTGTAGGTGGGTTGTTTGGTTTTGGTTGTTTTTTTTTGTTTTTTTTGTTTTTTTAAAGGCATAGGCAACCTAATATACTTTTGGCAACAAAGCTTATACATTTGAAAAGACCCCCCTTAGCTAAGCTTTCTCCCCTTGACATTTACATTTACTTAGAGTACCAAGCCTGCAAAGTGTTTGGTGCTTCCCTCACACCCAGGCTTGCAACCTAACATGAAGACATGAATCATGGGGAAGAGAAACACTGTGATGATTTGATTTGTTTTAGGATGCATGGCAGAAAACTGTTCATCTCAGAAATGAAAATGTTCAGTGAGATACCGAGAGGTGCAGGAGCAAGGCATTAAATCTGAATAACTATTTCACTGCATGTATCTTAAATGAACCTAGGACCCAGTTTGCTCTTCATATCTCAGCTTCTCAGAGTGGAAAGATGAACCTGGCTGCTGCATTGCAGAGATGTTCAGCCAGTGCTGGGCAGGAGGAAAAGAGGCAGCAGGACAGGTGAGCAGAGGAGAGAAGATATTTCAAATGTGGGTTGCATGCGTTTGCTGTTGGCATTTCTTGGCCACTGCAGCTCACATACTCCGGGGCATACACTGCAGCTCAAAGAATCCTCTCCTTTGGTGTGTGAACATTATGAGTCAGGGCTTAGGGAGGAGTGTGTGCACATATATATATTTAATAACAAATTCAGGAATCTTTTTAATTTGTTTTTCTGTAGTTGAGGCTTTTAATGTCCAAAATTCCAGCTCTGCTGGTTGCAGAGAAAGTTAAACTTCAGTAAAACTGGGAAGTCTCCCGTAATCACACGATTCCAGAGGCTATAGATTTAAGAAAAAAAAAACTGGGAAACAAACACTGTGATTAAATTTATCAAGAGCCAAGTAACCATTTCCCCCCTTGGACAGTGAGTGATAAAGTTGCTCTGAGAGTATAGATGAGGCAATCTTTTCTTTCCCTTTTCCTCCTCGCCTTGCTAGCTCTCTGACCCTGGAGCCCTGGATGCAGTTCCTGAACAAGAGAGTGTTGGCTGTGGATTGTTTTTTCCCTGGTATAAATGATTCACTTGCATCCCCACCTGATCTTCAGCAGCCAGCAGAACTCCAGCCAGAACTCGTGTAAAAAATGGTCCATGATTTAAGCAGCAGAAGAAGCAAGTTCTAAGGCCCCGAGTCAGCAAAGCATCTTAGCAGATGTGTGCTAAACATATAAGAATCCTCTTCTTGGCCCTCACTTTTATGTTTATAATTACAAGTGGACTTATAAATCTTGCTGAGATAAGGAGTTCAGCCAATATCTCACTGCTCAGGTACTACCTCTGTTCCTCTTGACAGTTGTTGACACAGTGAGTGTTTCTTACCTCATGGAGTGCAAATATTATTTGTTAGTTTTAAATCTAATTGAATAGTTTCATAGTTCACTTAAGGATATTGCCCATACCTGTACACTGACATGTGACATCTCACTATACAGGTGATGCAATTCTTATGCAGATTCTTGCATTTTTTAGATGGATATATTTTTTTCCCTTCAGATAGGATTAAAAAAACCAGAATCACTAATTACAATTGGTATCAGCTCTGAAAGCACCTGTTTTTATGGATATTTACCTCACAGAAACAAGGTCTTAAAATATATATTTCCCTTAGCCATTAATAGCACTATGTCATATAGTGATGAGGCTAAAAGGAAAGAGATAAGCATTCTTTTGTTCCTCCTGAAGTGCCAGAAACATTTTAGGTTTTACAAACCATGGACTGTATTTCACTTTCAGCTCTATCAGTATAAATTTAATACTCTGCATAAACCAGAATTTGATCTGTACTTTTAAAACTTCCAAATATATTTCTTAATAACAAAATAAATAAATACACATTCAAATCCCATGGGGAGCTTTACCTGACAATGTAATGGGCTAAACAGCTTCAAGGATTTGATCATAATTCACTACAAGAATATTTCAGCTAGTTGTATTTGTTTTTTCTTCCCAGGCCTAACCTATTTCTTTTATTAAAAATGATAAAGACTTGATCCTGTTTCCATTTTAAGCATCACTGCACTGGGTCTGATATGAATTTATTAATTTATTTTTTTTTTGTCCTGATCTGCTTCTCAGATGGAAACAGAGTATTTGCTTCTATTCACACCATACACCAAACTATGAATATTATTTCAGTTATGATTTCCTATGTGTCTGTACTAAGTAAAGAGTGGAAATAAAGGACAAAACCAATAAAGATTCAAAACTAAAAGCATATGTATGGGAGAGTAATACACAAAACAAAACAGGGGCTGTTAAACAGATGACTCCTCTGAAATGTAAAATATTCCACAGGTTTTGGCAACTTTGAAATGCTACACTTTCTACATTTCATCTATTAATCATTTGAAGGGACTTTTTCACTTAGCTAAAAGACAAAGTATTTCCTAACTGCGTTACTGATTGTGTCTATATAACTCCAGGCATAACTATGTTGACAAATATGATGAAAAAACAAGGAAGAGCCAATAAATTAACAATTATCAGCAACTAATAATCAGCAGAAAAAATGACAGATTCTTAGGCAAATGGCAATAAACTAGACTATAAAAATCAGGAAGCAGACTGGCTGAGTGTCTAGAAAATGTTAGGAATTAAAAAAAAAGGACAATTTTGATGGAAAGTTTTCAGACAAAAATTAATTCCTTCACCATTGAAATGAGTCAAATAATGGAAAGTTAAAAAACAATAAGCAAATCCCTGTAGATCATAAGCAGACAAAACTTCCAACACCAAATAAAGCACCATTCCCACTTAAGCTCCACATTATCACCTTCCTTTGGGAGAATTCAATAATTGACATAACCAGTTATTCTAATTAAAATAAAAATAATAAGAAAAAGAATCTGCATATTAAATAGCACAGTTGAGAGTAAACATAAAAGTCAGTAAAAGAACAGTAAAAATACCTTTGCTCATAGCAATATGCTATTCATTTAGTTGCCTGGAGAGTATCACTCATGAGTCCTTTAAATACTGTCACAACAAATCATTGGAAACTGATGAATACACAATCCAGGATCCCAAACAACAAACTATTACAAACTATCTATGTGTGAAAAGACTGCTGGAAATTCCTCTAAGCCTCTGTAAATAGCTTTGAGTGAGGCTGGTTGACGGCCAGATGCCCACCAGAGGCAAATCCTGATTTCTAACTTCAATATAGCTGTGCATTTTATACCCAGTAAAGATTATTCCCTTCTGATAGTGTGAGACTTCAGCTTCTTTCTCTCCCATCAGGAGACGAAGACAATAATGCCTTTTGGTCCATATATGCAAAGGTAATAATACTGTGAATATGATGTGAAGTTTTAAAAGCTGGATAAAATTGAGGAGTTGTTCCTAGATAGCTTTTATGGAAGCAGAGCATCAAAATGAAAAGGTAATCTAAATTGGCCTGGGCAATATGATCTCACCACAAAGTTTACATTTAAACTTTATGTTCCTCTATAGAGGCTTTTATTTTATGCAGGGTATCTCCAAGAACACCACAATAGCAGCAGAAGAGCCAATACAGTTATATGTGTATTACAAACACATGGCACTTGCCTGCCTCTCTCCAGCTGGAGATACATCCTGAGGTGTATGGGGGGGGGAGAATAAAAATGTTTGAAATCTTAAAAGGGTACATTTTCACATTTATTTAGGTTTTTCAGTATGTGTTTTATTTTTCCTGTGCCACGCCAAACTACCTCATCTGTAAACTGGCCATTTAAAGTTAAGTTACATGCAATCATTAATTAAACTATCGAGTGGAAGGGATATTCAGATTAAGAGCAAACAAACAGAACTGATCTCCAAGTATTCAGTTATCTCAACCATTTTTGGAATGCTGATGCTCAGTGAATTGAGGGGCCAGGACCATGTCAGTCAACATATATTTGCTAAAGTTGCTACAGAGGAATGGGGGTAAGGATGGCTGAGTGCCAGGGTTGTGTCTGACCCTGTGAAATAGAGATTCATGCTTCTATCATTAAAAATACTTTAGGAAAATAGATAGGCACAGGTGAGGGATGCCGTTCAAGGTGAAGGCGTATGGCTGAATAGTGATACCCTTACTCTCACAATGGGGCTCAATGTACTGAGCTGTACAAAAATACTCACTTGAGTAATTTAAGAAAAATATAGCCCTTTTAAAGTATTTTCCATCCACAGAAATTAAATTGTTACATTTGGAGGTTGTAAGGCAAGGTGACTCAACACAATGTGCTAAAAAAAAAATGGAGGATGGCAATTTTTTCCTCTTATCTGCAAGATATTTCCTTATTAGAATTTGGACTGTCCCCTCACCCAATGGATCAGAATAGACCACAGCTTTCCATAAGAGCCTGACTTTCTTTATGTTCTGGAAACTGTAGGAGTACAATGAAATCTCTCTTTTTATATATAAAAAAAAAATCTTCTTTTTAACTAAAACCCAGAAATATAAACATGAGGGTATTTTTAGGGATATCTCAGGATTCTGAAAATATGCAGAGCATTTGAACTTACAGCAAAGCAGAATATCTCAGACTGAGGGTCTTCATGATTTCCTCCTCTTCTACTGTTGTGGTTTTTTTTTTTCCTTCTCATCTGAAACAACGTGATTATCAAAGCTCTGCCAGTGAGCCTGGTGCTGTGCGGTGTGAGAGAGACTAAACTCGACGGACACTCCGCTTAGTTAACTCTGAACATCACAACTTTCTTTCCAGGAATAACAGTTCCAAATGTCAATAGCTGTTTGAGCCATGTTTGATAGGTAGAGTAATGTCTGAGATGGTGCTTCTCAGACCCTAGCTATAAATGAGGATTACTAACAATTTTTATGCATTTTGTTATAAACTAAGACCAACTGTGAAGTGACACTGACATGTACCAGCAAAAACCTGACAAAAATCAAACACTTTTCTATGCCAATTGTGCACAAAGAGTTGGATCTAAGCATTATAATAGCAGAGCTTTTCATGTTGCTATAGCCATGGTTGTGTTTGCATTTTCATAATAAAACCTATTTTCAGGGGGTTTATAACTCGGCTGTAAGAAATTTACTTTGTGCTCCAACTTGGCATGACAGAGTATTAGCCAGGGAGCTGCAGCCCTGGAGCTTTAACATTCCCTCTCTGGTGCAGGAAGAAAGGGTTTGTTTGCTTGCTTCTAGGTGTCTGCTGAAATTCGTTCTGCAAAGCCAACGTGGGCATGGGTAGGGGATCTGATGATCCCAGATCTGGTGGCCCAAAGTCTATTTGCAAATCTCTCTCTCTAAGCTCAAGTGCTGGTGAAGAGTAACTAGGGGAACTGCACGTGGAGTTAGGTACCAGATGTATGTGTGAGATGTTTTTCTAAAAACCAGCCTCAAAAACACCCTTTGGAGTTCATTGCTCCATGGGCGAAGTGAGCAATCACTTCTAGTAGCAGAAAAATGAACATTTGAGAGGACTCTGTGTTTGAGAAAAAAAACTGGGAGAAATCAAGCAGGAAAAACTGAAGCAAGCAAGCAGTTTCGCAGGGAGCTGACAGTGGGGGGAGCAGCCTGGTTTCTCACAAAACAGTTTCAAGCCGTAGGTCCAGTTGTGCTGCAACGTGCTCTCCAAGCACGGGGACCACAGGGAAATGCAGCTGCTGTGCAAGTGTCTGGTGGGAGAGGGAGAAGGGATTTTTTTTTTAGCTTCTTTTCAGACAGCTGGAGCGTGAGAAGCTGGAAAATGGCTGCATTAAACTGGAGCCTGTGCTTAGCAGAAGCCACTGCAGAGGCTGGTACAGCAGGTAATGGGCTCCAAGGGACCCTGTGCTCAGCAGCTGTGCTGTGTTTCCCACTGGAGCTCTTCCAAGATGCATGGCTTTTTTCTTGGGGGACTGTAGGTAAGACTAGGAGTCAGGAAGTAATAAAATCTCATTATTACTATTTATTGTTAGTAAACATTTATGCAATGGTAATGTCTGGAAGTGCCAGCCAGGTACTGGCTGTTTCTCAATCACTTTTCATCTCAGCTGATCCCCTCGCTGACTGAATATCAGGAACATGCAACTTTTGGATGTCTGGACTTCCCTACAACTTTGCATGGCCTTATCCTTTGTAGGGACTGGCTGCTAGAGCTCACCATGGGAAGGACAGGGTCTTGTACTCAGTCGTGCTGAAGGACTTGGTACACTGAGGTCTTTGGTGTGTAACTGTGTTCCCTGATACCTATAACATGAACAGAGTTCTCCCAATCACTGATTTCAGGAGTGAGTGGGGGGAGGGGCTGGGAGAGCAGACAAATCTTTACAAGCTGCAAAGTTACTATATCTACAAGGCACAGACAGAGCCAGAACCATGGGGAACATAGGATGGAAACAATCTGCAGAGCAGATTTTGCCTGGAGCTATGCTGCCTTTGAAAGGAGTGATGCTGCTGGCGGCATGGGGAGAGGGGCAGGCAGAGATGCAGGGCAGCACCTGCAGGTGCAGGAACCACCACTGGTGCCCCCACTGCTTCCAACACCACCCCTCTCTGGCCTCTGCTCTTACCAGTGTGAGATCTGTAAGAGAGAGGACTGGGGGTTGGGTATTCTTGGTCCTCTCTAGACCCAGAAGTCCCAAAGGGGGAGTCCAGAAAAACCAGGAGAATTTGGTGACCAAGGGATGGCAGATGTAAAAGTGATGCTGTCCCTCCCTCTCCCTGCAATTTTTCATGCCACTGTAAACACACTTTAAACCACCATCACTGCATCCACCACGTTGCCTTGGGGCTGTGCTCTGCTCCTCAGCACCGGGAGCTCAACCTCTTGTAACAGGGCAAAGCAGTGCCATCCCCCCAGGGAGAGGACTCATTCCAGACTGAACATCCTGAAACACTGTCAAATACTGCTCAGGACAATGGTAATTGTCTTTAAATGTGTTTTCCTTAGTTTATCTTTATTTGTAAGCTACAGACTTATTTGGAGTTTTTATATTTGCAAATGTAATTTGAAAATCTCCCACATAAGATAAATTTCCCTAACAAGATGCGATAGGGAATGCATGTCAGGCACAATAGGCTATCAAAGCAAATGCTGCATTTGGATCTTTTGTGCTATATGTATTTAATGTACAAAGTAATTATAAATCCTACAGTATCAAAATTGTCCATTTATGAGATGAATGCTGCTAAAAAAAAAAATAATTTCTTAATACAATCAGAATATCAGAATAACTTAAACCCTGCTGGGCCAAATTCACATGTGGTATAACTTAGTTTAAACAAGGAATATACATTTATCATCTATATTTAATTATTTTCTATATTGCCAATAACAGTCAGATAAATTTATATCCAGTGACTATTCCCTAAGGTAGGTTAAAAAAATTAGCCAAGCATTTAATTTGGTTCCTACTCATAGTTTAGTTGTTACTCTGGCTTACATTTTTTGATCTGTTAACTAAATTTAGAATATATATCAGGATGAGATTGAATGTAAATCCATTTTACGAGTAAAAAATTAACAGACTTGTTCTACAGGGAGCAAAGTAACCATGGTAGATGCATTTATTGCAATGAACTTGAATCTACCCTACATATATGAATCTTTTATAGAGCTGTTTCTTAATTGGTGCATATCACTTTTGGTTTCAGTGAACATTTCTTAAGGTGTTAACAACGCTTCCCTAGAAATTCTGAAAGCAAACTTTGACTCCTGTTGGGCTTTATTTACACTGAGAAATGACTTAACTAGCAGGGGTTACCACACAGTACACGAAATATGCCTTTATTCTGAAAAAACAAGGTTTGTTAGCAGTACTATCAGATACAAAAAATATTTTTAAACATGCTGTGTGCCTGTCTACATTAAGGGCTGAGTCATTTGCAGCATTACATGGATTAAAGCATATTAGTTTCAGGCAGGAGATCTTCTCTGGTAGACTTGTCTCTTTTCTCTGCTACTCTGGGATAAATTCAGCTTAACTACCCAGAAAAAAAGAATTGTCTCATTTTCATCTTCTCATTTCTATGACCATCTTCTGCTTCTCTTATTTTACCAACCCTGAGCTCAGCTTATATGCTAGTGGGTATAATGCAAGAGCTATCATGATGGGCAGTTTCCTTCCATGTTTTCCTTTCCCTGCTGAAGAAGCAGCATGGAAGAGTCTGGGTTCCACCTTCTGCCTCTGTTCATGCATGGAACTCTCTCTCCTCAGAAGACAGATTTCACAGTATGTATAACCTTTGCCAAACTGTCATAGCAACAACTGTAAAATGGCTACATCTGTGTTTAAATGGATTTGCAGGGACTTATGGGACTTTTTTTTGTGTGTGTGTGTGTTTCTACGTGAAAATGTACTTCCCAGGAATAAGAAATGAAAACCTGCAAGGAAAGTCAATGTGAGTTAACACTTAGCAGCTGGAAGAGGGAGAGAGTGAAAGCAAATAGCAGCAAGTTCATTCAAAAGCTATAGCAGCTTGTTTCTGTGAAATTTAAAGGATCAGTCCCAAAAAGGCATGCTGGGGAAAAAGTATGTTAGAGGACAACTTTTTCCAGAGAGAGTTAATAGAGACCAGACAAAGAGGAAGGCACTCCCTGGCCTCAGACACTTTGCTGCAGAATAAGAAGGCAGTACCAGCTGTACAAAGGAAGATAGTACCTGACCAAGCTGAAATTGTCCTGGGATATTTTATTTTTGCAACCATTCAAGAACAACTCCAGAACTCTGACCATCAGTCTAGTTCATAACAGTCTTAAATTATAAATGAAATGCATGAAACACTAACATGGAAAATGACATTCCTTATGTTTAGTGATAATACATACTTTAATATGGTACGATAACATGCATGTCATGAAAGGGGTTACGGCCACATCCCACCTCACATGCCCAGTCTGCAGTCACACAGAGAGTTTGATCATCCTAGCACGTGTCTTTCTCCTGCAGCCCTGATGCCCCTCAGGGAGACCACGTTCACCTCGAGGGGCTGTGCGAATGCTGGGGGCTCCCTTCAAGAGGTCTTGGAGTTGAAGCTCTTACAGCTGGTACCAGTTACAGCTGGTACTATTTAGTGCACCTAAAAGATGCCCAAAAGGGTAACAGGCCTCCTCAACAGATGCACTGTGAGGAGAGATTATTCTGCCAGAAATAGTTTTAATCCATCATCAGTAATATGTTGATTTATTCAGTTTTCCATTTGTTCCTAAAGCTGTGGAGAGAGTGTGCATTTCTGAAAAACTGTGACAGGCAATAGTAACAATAAAAGATACACCCATGTTCTGAAATTAAAACAAATACAATAACCTCAGAGATTGAGAGTCCTGTATGCCCTCCCTAGGAATGAACATCCACAGCCTGTTGGAGGTGGAGCTCCTTCTTCCAGGCAGAGCTCACCTTGGCCGTGTTGGGAAAGGACACCCTGAAGGCAGCTGGGTGCCATAGTGGGGGCTGGCCATGGCCCCAGATCCCACCAAGCTGCACCCCCAGACATCACATCTTTGTGAGTCTCTTCCCTTACCATTGTGCAGGGCACCCTTAAATCCACAGGCAATTCACAGTCCCCAAAATATCCCCCAAACACCAGTGGTACCCCTGTAGCTGATACAAGCTGGGCATGAACATCAGGGAGTGCCAGCGCAGGTCAGTAATGTTAGCCCAGCAGTCAGAGAGATGTGGGACATAATTCCTTCTTCCTGTGGTTATGCTGAAGGTTATGGATGCAAAGTTTGGTTAAGCTTTCACGTCAGCTCTAAAATATAAAGATAGGTCAATCTTGTTAACTTGTCATGAGCACTCAGAGAAAACAGAGGATACAGGTGAAGACATTCTAACAGTCCTAATTTGAAAGAAAAACCCATCAGGTCAGAGGGTTTTGGTTTTTTGTTTTTGTTTTTTTCTGCTAGTATTTTGAAAGTATTTGTATAAATAGATTATCAGGCATCATTAAAAACTGGGAGCTCAAACTTGTCTCTGTTGAAAGGCATACACTGATTTGCAACACAAAAATATATTCTTTTTGTATCCCTAATTTGGCAAGTCTGGGAAAATGTTTCTTTGCTGAGGGTCAGATATGCTCTTCAGACACTTTTGGAAGGTCAGAGGTTGTCATGAATCTTCCCATTATTCAGCAAAAAGAGACAGAAAACCACATTCATCATATATGGTTGAATTAGACCTTCTGAGTTTCCTCCCTTTGTTTATACAAATATTAATATGAGGATTTGACAGAAAGTGGAAAATTTTCTTTTCCGGAGCAGGACCCAAAGCTGTTTAACAGACTGAATCACATTCCTACCCCTTCATTGCCTGCTCTGACAAAGACTAAAAAGACCCGTGTGAAATCATTATGGCCAGTGTCCTTTCAGCCTCTGTATTTAAACCTGTGTGGAGGGTATCTGAGCGGGGTTTTGAAACAGCAGAGACTGGCAAAGACTGAAAGGACAGCTCAAGCACTGGGTTCTGCTAGATGAGAGTGAATGAAATAAAGGTTTAATGAGTCATCATTTGAAACTAGGCACATTTACTCACACAACCATTGCATTCACTCTCTGTTATTATCTTCTTATTGTAGGCCAGCACATTTTGTGCAAACGTTTCAAAATGATTCCAGCAGAACCGAAAACCATGATACAGGTACTGAAACCTGGTTTGGTGGTAAAAACATTGCTCGTGCTGGGAGGGAGCAGCGTGAGACCCCGTGTTGCACCAAAATGTTCTCTGAATTTTGAATTTTTGAAACAAGCTCCAGTAGATGGGTCCCAGATCAGCAGCAGCAGCAACAGCAAGGATGAGAAATCTCCTTAAAGGATCACTGGTTACCCCATGCCCTCATTCCATCTGTATTTCCTCTTGATTAAGGGCTGTACCTCTTCAGCATTGCTTAGGTTCATCTCCCTTTAGAAACCAGTATCTTAACCTAGCAGTAAAATTGTCTCAGGATCTTTCACAGTCAGTGGAAGCACAGATGTCCCAATCCCTCTCTGGTGGCTTTAAGATTGAAATCACCTTCTTTGTGTGCCTGTAGCTGACTGTGGGGAGAAATCAGTGCAAGTAAACATCTAACACAGAAGATTCAACTATGGGACTGAACACTGGGGGAATAACTGAGCATTGCCTGTCTCAAGTCCCCTTCATTCCTTTCTGGTTTGACTATGGGCTTGAGGAAGTGCTTGCACATGTACAGGCAGTACAAGAATATGTTTGCTTTCATATGTCCTCAGAGTGGTGGAAGCCCATACTCTGTGATTTACACTTCTGCTGAGGAGACAATGGCTCTGGTGTGGAGCTGTTGCTCAGGAGTGGTTCTTGCAAAGCTCCAGAGAAGGTTTTGTGTTTGCTAGAGTGCATCTTCTGATGAGCTTTCCCATGAGTGTGCTTTGCTCTGTCCTCCCTTCAATGTGCAGAGGAGACCATGGACAAACCCGTGATGAGCAGATGGCTGCAACAGAGAGATGATGGTACCCAAGACAATGTTCTGTACAGTTTTTCTCCACTAATGTCCTTTACAGAGGTCAGTTAGGTATGTCTGATAAATGTTTGCACCAGCACTATAAAAGCCTCTGCCTATTTAAGGACTCATTCTCCATTGTCCTGGATCTTGGTTTGAATTTTGTTGACAGTAAGATTCTCTTTAAGCTGCTTTATTTGACAACAGATGTATTTATATAAATAAGAACTTCGCAACTTTAAATAACTGGACCACTGGTTTTGAATATGAGTTTCATAACACACAAAAAAGTTCCCACATAAGTAAAATAGCTCGAGTAAAGAATTAATCGTATAACTGGTTAAGGTAACCGTGGCCTTATTTGCCTTATTTAACTTATTCACCCTCCTTGTGCTGTTCATTAAACATATACAATGGAAGATTGACATCAGAAGTGAAGGAACAAATCTATCCTAATGGCTTTTTGTCTTAAATGTAACCATATAAATGGCTAATCCTTCTTGATTGTAGCTGGGCTTTTGGGGAAGATGTTTTAACATGGCTGAGCTATTCCTTTTCGTACTTGGTCTTTTTTGGCACTGGATTTATTTTCATTGTTTGAAGAGATGGAAAAAGAAGATGCTTAGAGAAGTTCTGAGGGTACATTAAGGGTAAAAGTTGAAAGAGAAATGAAACAAAGCCTTACATGTTAGTGGAGAGCTGCACCAACCTCCTGGCATTTTGAACTGTAATAAGCAGCTGTTTGTTTAAGTATCTTCTCTTTCACAAATACTTTGTTAATATTAACAAAGAGAAGCCCCACCCAAAAGCCCAAACAAAAAATAAACAAATAACCATCTCCTCCCTTGGGCATCAACCAACATTTGCTATGGAGTTCATGTCATTAATGAGTTTGTGGGATGGGAATAAACACAACACCAAACATTAGCTTCCCAGTGCCACAGTTCAGGGCAAACATGCAGCACAGCATTTAGTGCTAAGACAGACAAGCAAAACCAGGAAATTGTTCCTAAATGCACAGTGTACTAACTGGATGATGGGGGTAATCCAATCTGCTGTTTGTCAGGAATAGCCCTGGTAGCAAGGGGATAACATGCAGTTGAATGGGAGGGAGTGTCAATAAGGCCCTGAATACTGCAGCTGAAATTCTCAGTGCAGGTGATACCAGAAAATGGGTGTTCAATGGCTCCTCAAGGTCAGCTACTGAAAATGTAGGGGCAACTGGGCACCAAAATCCCAAGGCCCTAGGACACTTACAAAATAGGGTTCAGATTTCCCACCAGACGTCCACCAGAGAGAGACTCGGTGCTGGCATTCTCCTTAGACCTACCTGCACGTCTCAGTTTCTCTCCTTGATGTCAACAGGAGTTCCCTGCATGTGGGGAAGAGCTGAATATTACTGTCAAGATCTGCCGTGCAGATCTGAGGGAAGAATTTTTGTCCTTAAGTGTTGAAAATGTAATGATCTATTTGATAGTGAGAAAAAAAGACAGAAACAGTATGAAGATTTTTAAAAGAAAACACACACACACACATACAATCCAAGCGGCCTTTGAAGTCCATGGCTTTGAAATAGAAAGCAGCCACTTTACCAGCCACGTGAAACATATTTTGTTAACATCCTAGGTGTTGTATTTAAAACTGATTTGCCCAAATTTTGCTGTCAGAGGCTCGAATATAACTGGAAGCACAGATCATATCTGTGACTCTCAGGATATTATCAGTTGTTTTAAATGAAACCAATGTATGATAACACGCCAGGAGATCTCGTGAGGCCAATTCCAAAGGAAGGGGTTTTGGGGAGTCACCAAAGAGTGACTTTATTCTTTCTGTTTTGCTTATAGAGCAGCCACTGAACCCCTTGCTTTACAGGACATATTAGATCCTTCAGCATGAATTCATGTTGGGATTTCCAAAAGGATTTAAGATTGATGAGGGACAAAGCATGACTGTCCTTTGGTGGGATTTGGGAGCCTAACTGATTTAGGCTCCTGTAAAAAGCTCAGCCTGCATAGAGTTTGTTGGTTATTTACCTGCAGGTCAGGGGCACTAGTGATTGTGGCCTGAAAGGAAAAAATTACATCCCAAGAAAAAGGTAAATCTCTAGTAGATTTGCTAATCTCAAAATGGTATAGACACCACCTCATTTTAGCTAATGTATTGAAATGTGGAGATTAGTCTCCCTATGCGGTAGATAAATTGCATTAACATGATTAAAAAACCCAACTAAACGGAGACTCCTTTTATAGTTAATAGAGGGTCAGACTTCATTAGTGCTTCAGTGAAAGCAGACCTGTGCATTTAGGGAAGTGGAAACTTGCCATCCTCTGAAGTGGCAGATAGCTGTGTGCACAAATTGAATCTCATATTTTGCCTCATCCATACGGGTGGGATTTTAATGTTTGTTTGTTTGGTTTTTTTTTTTTTCAAAATGGAAGGTTTTGGAAGAATGCTGTGGAAACAAAGGATGCTTGCTAAAAATATGTCTGCTTTGATGCTTTTGCTAATTATATCCCTTGTGAGAGAAGTCTGGCTCTCAGTAAGCAAGGGAAATATAAATATTCCACAAAACACATCTGAGCTTATCATGTGGACTATTTGTCAGGAAAAATACCTCCGTATACACACATGTATCTTCCATTCACACGAATGGAGAATCTCTGGATGGACACAGGGAGCCTGTTAGTTCCTTTCTTAGCAAATATTTTTCTTCAATGGAACTATAGCAAAACTGCTGCTGGCAGCTTTGTAGTAACACTTTTGCTAGTTGCTACGATGCCTCTTAGGAATTGTTTGCAAGACTGTCTTCATACTTCACAGCATTGTAAATCAACTACATACTAATTCTCTAGTCCCCCTTCCCCCCAAAATTCACATATCTTTTAAATTCATACAAGAAAAATCGAGCCTATAATTTCTTGCCACGTTTAGTTTACATTGAAAATGATGAATGTGATTCTGTAGAAAGGACTTGCTAGAATACTAATTCTTTCTTTCCTTCCTTCTTTTATTTTTTTTAAACAGAAGTAAGATTTATGAGTGAACAGATTCACTTCCAAGATGAAACAGAAAAACATCTGCAAGATGAGAATTTACTTGCATTATTAGTACTATTCTTTCTGCACTGATAAGTAGCACAGATAATCCCATTCATTATAGATGTCCATAACTTTGCTAGCAAACAATATTAACTCCTTAAAGATGCCAGTATAGATCCTGCATCACAGCAACAACTTTCAGTTAAAAATAAAGTGGAAACCAGAAAACATACTTCATAACAACACTTAGCATTTTTCATAGAGATTGATGTTAGGGATCTGTTCTGATCTCACTTACACCACTTAGATATGGGTGTAAATAAAGGCTTCTTCGTGAAAGTAGGCAAGATCGAAACTTGTGAAAGGGAAACAGAATCTCTTGAAGTGAGTAGGCTATCACAATGGGCCTGGTCAGATCAGACAAAAAAGCCACTTCTCAGTAGTGCACATTTTTCATCACTGTGCCCCCAAGAATTCAGTAATATTTGCTGATTTTTTTTTTTCCGAGCAAATTTCCTATCATGAAATGCTGTTTTTTTTTTCAGGGATGTCTTGATTTTTATAAAGACTGGTTCATGTTCAAAAGGAATGTTTCCCTAGCTATTCTGGTTTTGTTTTGATTCAGTTTAATTTCATCTGAGCATTTAACCTTAAAGTTAAATGTTCATTTCACAATATGTCTGCTTTTATTGTAACATTCTGACATAATCAAAATGGAATGTTTTAAAATTGTCTTTTCATAAAGCATATTAAAAAATGAAATTCCTAAATATATCTCCATTTTTAGCTTTGTCCCTGTTTAAAGTGACATTTCCATACATCATACACTGGGGCAACTGGATCTATACAACAAGTCACACTGAAGAATCTCAGCTGAAACCTTGGTTGCTTTGAGAATGGGATTTGCTTTCAATATTTGAAAGTTAAAGACAAGCTGTACCTTTTTGTCATGCATGTAATTCAATGTTCAGAGTTTTTTGAAAGCTGTTGATAGCTCAGGTTGATTTCTGACTGATTTATGAACATGCACCTGACTACTCGTGTGTGGCAGGGTCCCATTCTCACTGGACTGGTACATTTTCAAGAAGAGAATAAACCACAGTTAAAGCAATCAAGCATGTAGAGACAATTTATAGATAAGAAACACTCTATACATGTTGAGAAACACTTATATGTGTCAGGAAAACCCTTTTACTTTGAAAAAAAAGAGTCCAAAATACAATACTTAAAAGAGATACATGAATTTAAGAATCTGTAATGAATTTTCTTATCCCTCAAGATCAGGATGAAGACACTGACGTGGCTTGGAGCCTGGCTGCAGCTGCTGCTCCTGGTGACACATGGCAAGGTACCAACCATGTCAGCAGAGCAAAGTGAACCTCCTGGTTGATGAAAATAGAGAAAATTGACTTCAAAGGTAGACCTATGATCACACAAGAAGGGGACTATTAAAAAGCCTGCAACAGCAAACCCAAGGAATATAGGTTCAGAGCAGTGCCATGCATTGTTAACTGATTCTCAGCTCTGTTTTCTTTACAGATGTTCTGAAGAGGTCAGGGTAACATGTGAGAAGTACAAGTTGTCCCCTCACTATGTCTAAGAATTTTTATTAACATGTTACCTAAGTAATTGGTGATTTTGTAAACAAAATATTAGGTCGTTTTTGTAGAGATGGACAATAAAATTGCAATTTTAGGGAGCATAAGAATTAATATTATTCTTGGAAGCATTATATAGCGTCAGAGTTGAGAAGACGTGACCAAAAAGAGCAAATGCCACCAAGTGCTGTCTGTAAATGGAAACCCACATGGCACTGCCACAATAATACGTCATCAGAAATAAATATTTTGCCATTCCTAATAGCAAGATGCCATTTTTGTGCTCTGCAATTATTAGTGGTGAAATCTGAATGAACTGTCCTGGGGCTGTTTTAAACCTGCTGTGTATTCCAGAGCTGTGTCCACTGGAGGAGACCTCTCTTCTCCACCTGCCCAGGCAGTGCCGACAGCAGCAGAGCTGTGAAGCCAAATTAGGATGATGAGGCTGATGAGACCCTCTGCATGGCTTTGCTGTTCTGTAAAATGTCTTGAGATTTTCAAAGAGGTTAAGTGGACTTACAGACCTGACTCCCACTGAAATTTGGGTGTCTGCCTCTCTGTGGCTCGTCTGAAAATCTCAGGCTAATACGTTAAGAAATATTCTGACTTCAAAAGAGGAGGATATGCAACCATAACCACTCAGGGGTTCTGATGCTGATAATACAGTACTTAGAGGGGACTGCTCATGCTATCCAGTATGATAATACCAGAATTCACAAGAAAGAGCTGTGAGCCTCTAGCACTTACCAGCTGTAATACTGAACAGATTACACAGAAAAATCAGGCAAAAAAAAGTAATGTGCTTTCACCTCACAGCAAGAAACGCTGAAGTTCAGGAAGAGGAAATGTATATTAAGAGAGCAGGTTAAAAATCTACATTATCCCAGACTTTCATGAAATCAAAATGATAGGCACGATGCTAAGTTATTATAATGTATTTATTACCAGAATTGCTTTCATATTTAACTGATTTGGCCCATCTTGAGACCTGTTTTAAAATGCACCACCTTGTCCACCTTTCCATTTTCATATGAAAAACAGGAAAGCAAAAACTAATTTACTCAGGGAGACACATCGACTGTTTGCCCGTTTATCTCTTACAGACCACCCCTCAGTCCAATGTTGACAGTACATGATATTCCATTAATCTGCCTAATGAAAATTTAACCAGTGTTATAAACAAATAATTGGCTATTATCCTCTCAAAGATCCCGAATAAATTACTTCTGCTTATTTTTTTTCCCTCTTCTCTCTCTCTGCCTGTTCTCCCCCTCCTGCCCCCACGCAAAAGCCGACTCTTTCCGACTGATGTCGCAGGAGAAGGAGAAAATATCTGGAGCTGTCAGTCTGCTACTGCAGGCAGTGAAATCTGGGCTAGACTGAAGAGGATGCTTGAGGAGTGGCCCTGCACTTGCTCAGCTTTAGCTTTGGTTATTTGAAGAGGAGCTGGGCTGTGTGTCACAGGCTGCGTCCCTGCTCCCACCCCATCCCCTGCCCACTCCATGCTTCTGATCCACCTCCAATTACATTCCCACCCACTCCAGCTCTCTGAAGTCCCACCAGGGTCACAGCTTTTCCCTTATTGCTCTCACTGGCCTCCCTTTTTTCCTCTTGTGCATGCATGTGTAGGGACAGGGTAGGGTTTTTTCCCTTTAACATCTAAATGCCATGAAGCCTCTCTTCGTTGAGTGCAATTAAAGTTGAGATTGCTATTTAAGAGGACCCAAATATCTAACTTGCTGTGGGTTTTTTCTTGTTGTTTTGTTTGTTTGTTTTACAGCCAGGAAGATATGAATTGTATATCATTTTCACAATACGATGTAAAAAATGTTCACCAGATAGATCTTTGCAATTTGTACAGTGTTACTTCACAAACAAGAAAAGAGCCATTTCTAACTGATGCACTACTTGTGAGAGCTAAAATGGGGAGAGTGAGTGGCACAAGTTTCAGACAGATCCTGAGCTCTTTTAGGGTTTTGTTCATTGATAAAATGCACCTCAACAGTCACAGACACTTTAATATAGCACTGAACAAATAATTAATTTTATTTTCCACCTGATAGACGTACAGGGGAAAAAAAAGTCTAAATAAAAGCTTTCACAATATTTGGCAAACCTAAATAATTAATTTCAGTTCTGAGCTTTTTTTTTTTTTTTAAATAGAAGAAAACTAGTAGTTTCCTAAAACAACTAAATCACCATTCACAAATAGAGCAAGGGGGAAGAGGAGGTGCAATTATCTCTTGTCCTGAAGCAGGTCCTGACGCCCTCAGTCTGTATGCCCCACATTATTGGAACCCAGAAAATTGCTAGCAGAGCCTTTGCATAAAGAGACCAATTTATGGAACACCTCAGCTTCCCTCCAGAAGCTATTGCCAGCATGGAAAGAAGAACAGCAACTGTCCTACCTTGCTTTACAGTCCAGAAATTTAAAGATTTGATTCATTTTACTTCTATTTAGACCATAAATAATGAAGGTCCATGTATGTTCCAACATTTCTGCAGTTGCAGCCTGCAGCAAGGCACTGGGGGAGAGAAGGCATTAACCTTTCCAGTCATGCCATCCTGGTTCCTGAACCAGTGTCTCTGCTCCAGAGGAAGCAAACAAGAAATGAAGAAATGAAACTATCAACTTCATTTTGTCATAGAACCACAGAATGGTTAAAGATTGTTTAGTTCCAACTCCACGAAGACAGGGATAGCTTACACTAGACCATGTTGCTCAAATCCCCATCCATCCTTCTCTTCTCCACGCTGAACAACCCCAACTCTCAGCCTTTCTTCATAGTAGAACTGTTCCAGCCCTCTGATCCATTTTGTACCCTCCTCTGGACCCACTCCAACAGGTTCATGTCCTTGTGCTGAGGATTCCAGAGCTGGACACAGAACTGCAGGTGGAGTCTCACCAGAGCAGAGCAGAGGGGGAAGATCACTTCCCTCGACCTGCTGGTCATACTTCTCTTGGTGCAGCCCAGGATACTGTTGGCTTTCTGGGCTGCAAGCACACATTGCTGGGTCATGCTGAGCTTCTCATCAACCAACAGCAGTATTTGTGCTTTGGTATATCTGCTTGTAAAAATAAACACACCTGAATGTCAGTGTTGGTCTGTATGTAGGAACAATTTCTTCTTTAAGCCTTGAGGAAATCACTCTGAGAAAGGGAGCTATGGGAATTTTGTTTGTTTGTTATTTTCAAAATAAAGAGTCTGAATAAAAGGAGTTTCCAGCCATCTCTAGAGCTAATGGCATCGACTGGCTGGTACTGCCCAGGAAAGGTCTTGCACTGGTGGCTTCCTGGAGCAACAGGGATCAGCAGGCACTAAAGAAAGAGCAAACCCAAATATGTGTACGTCGGGTTTTGGGAGCTGCTTCTCTTCGTTGGAGCCAAAGCAGATCCTGCCCCATGGAAGTGATAATGCTGTCTTGGTGATGGAGGGGGTGAGGCTTCAGGTCCCACGTATTCAGGGGTGTAGGCTGTAGGATTTTCCTGAGTTCCAGGAGAAAACATTCTTTCCAGGGGAACAACCCGACAAACCACTCAGGTCAGCTCATCAGTCCTCATCCCCTTGGAGTGAGGAAGAGGAACAGGAGATGTGAGCTGCAGCCCCCTGCATGGCCCAGCCGTGCTCTACCCTCCTCAAACAGGGATGGAAAGTCAGGCAAAAGCCTGGGACAGCCTTGGGACCCATGCTGTCCAGCAAAGAGCCATTCCCTCTCATTTTGAGAAGGAAAGTGGAAGCAAAACCAGCACCGCCTTTATTTGTAAATGCTCAAATTAAGAGTAGAAATAAGATTTTTCACTATACTGGCTAATTATTTCTTTCATAATTTTATTAAAATAAGCATCTTCTATCTTTTAACTAGACCTGACATATGCTTACATAGATACAACACACCCTGTAACCTAATCTGCTAGCAATCTTGAAGCAATTAACTCCTTCTAATCTTTAGCTAACAAAGCCCACCATGCAAAAGGTCCCTGGAGAACAACACTCCAAAGGCCGCCGTAAGCTCCCTCTGACTATTTCTCTATTATTTGGTGTGTAGGAGCTCATTGGAGTGCTCAGAGAGCAGGGATTCGTTTGAAACAACAAAGATGAATCATCACAGATCATAAGATCTTCATTAACTCCTTATTTCTCTACTAATTAACACAAAAGAAATGACTTGAATGGTTGACAGGCAGCGAATGACC
Source organism: Merops nubicus (assembly GCF_000691845.1). Lineage (NCBI taxonomy): Eukaryota > Metazoa > Chordata > Aves > Coraciiformes > Meropidae > Merops > Merops nubicus. The sequence goes on along the minus strand of NW_008615664.1, from coordinate 90,874 downwards.
CACAGCTCAGTGGTTAATAGGATGCAAATGATGCCTAATGAGGGTCTCTAGCTGCAGTCTGGGCATCTGGCCTACTATTTTTGTTGGGGATTCGGAGTGGGTTTGAGAGGAAAACAGTTTAACCAGTAACAGGCTGCAGCTGAGTTCATACTAAAGTCTATGAATTTATGAGTCCAGAACATGTAAGAATTAGCTTAAACCATTCATCAACAGGTTTGTATCCACATAAAGCATTTAAGAGGCAAAAAGTCTTGCCTTCTATGATAAACAATTAAGGACAACAACTGAATATTTCATGGATTGAGTTGTTTTTTTTTAATGACTTCTCAATTTACAAGGGAGACAGATTCCCAGATAACTCTAATAGTGGCCTTTAAAATAGTTCATTCAACACCACGTCTCGTTTCTAACAAAAAACAATTTTGAGGTGCTTCATACTTTTTTTTTTTTTGTAGAAACTTATTTCCAGCTGAATCTTTATGATTAATTAACAGACTTCCAGTGAAGAGATATAGTACTACCAAAACTTCCATAAGTCCATCCCTCACTCCCAAAAACTTTTAGAGTGGCTTCAGGTTGAGCTTTTGATTAAACCACTTCCATGTGGTACTTTTCCCTCTGCTGCTTCTGTGTATGCACAAAAACAAGGGCTGGTGTAAGAGTGGAATGTGATGATTTCCTCCCCTGCTGTGGCTGCAGGGTGGGATAAATATCCCTGTTCCTCACCACTCTCCAGCCAGAGGTAATCAACCTTTCTGGTATGGTGGTACAGCCACTCACCTAATTGCTGGTATTAGTGACTGCATGAGTCTAGCTGGTTAAATAGCTCTGAACAGGTTAAACAGCAGAGCTTTGCTCCCACAGGTCACTCTGAGCAAGGGCTAGAGAGCATTGGCACTGCTCCATTTCAGTGAGTGCTGTCACCCAGCTGCCAAGGGCACTTCTGATGCTGCCTGGAGGACTTTCCTGCATGGGGAAAGAGGGGCAGAGAGTGATAGGACTCACCCATGGACTGGGATCAACGTGTGCCAGGGTCTCGAGGCTGTTGTTTGGTTGCTCATGGTACCACCTCCTCCTGTATCACATCTTCCTGGCCAACTTCTTTGCCACCTTCACTGCAAAATGAAGCATTCCTGGTGATGCTGCTGTGCTAGAAAATAGTGATAGCAACAATGGAGCACTTGCATCTCTCAAAATTCTTGTATAAATTTAGTTTTCCTTTTTTTCTTTGTGTTAAACCCAAGAGAACAAGCTTGCTATTTAGTTGCTCATTTTTATTAAAATGTTTAAATACTGCCTTTCATGCTTCAAACCAGCTGCTGAACAGGACCATGAAATGAAATAGATCTAAAGGACTTGAAATGAAAAGTGAAATCTATTTTCATTTTGTAGGTGGATTAATATGTATAAAACAAATGGAGTTCTTTATTGAAAAATATAAAATTTGAAAGTGTTAATTTTCTCTCAAAATACTCTACAAACTATAAATGGCAGTGGGGCACAGACAGGGTTTCACACATGCAAATTCTGTTTCAAGTGCCCCAAATCTGTGTGTGTTTTCCAACCACATCCACTGTACTTTATCTGACAAATCTTTGTGGTTGTATTCTTAAGAAATCAAGGCTATAAAAGGTGCAGTAATCAATTCACTTCTGCCAAATATGCACAGCTACAGTCCTCTGACAAGGGCACACATTTAATATCTTCTTGGGTTCGGTTTTTAAAATAAGAGTTTCTGTTTTGTTATGTGGAAAAAGCAGCTGACCAGAAAATACCTTTTCTGTCCTGTAAGCTCTGAAAAACCCAAGCAGTGCATCAGCAGAGGGTTGGCTCTGAAAAGCCCTCAGGTTTCCCATCATTGTCAGAGTGCATCCGGGATGTGTCAGTCTAAGACCAGTCAGCCATACATCATTCCCACTCCAGCTTTTCACTGGGTGTCTTCCACCCAGAGAGGAGAAGCAGAGCACACAAGGCATGCTCTGAAGATGGGTAATAGGCATGCAAAAGCTGGTGTAACATCACCTTTGCTGGACATGGGCTGTTCGTCTCGAGGCACTTAAGGGATTAATGAAATGAAATTGTTTTTGGACTTGCTGCACTCTCTCTTATCTTTTAAATCCATAATGTCCCACAGAAGGCAAAACATAGTAATTTTAGTCAGCAGCCTCATTAATTTTCTACCTTTGGGGGAATGTGCCTTTATAGAAAGAGGGACTATGTGGAGGCTAAGCTCATCACACTGCTTTTCACTTAAGGAGCCCAGCATGGCTCAGCAGAGGCAGAAGCGTAACATGCTTCAAACGAAAGCGTTCTTCCAGAGTGGATGCACGTCTCAACAGTGTCTGCAGATATACACATCTTTATATATGTGTTTTTTTGTATGTGTGTGTTTATATACACATATACACAAACCTATGGAGTCATCAGTTTTGAAGATAATCTTTTAGGTTAAGTATTTTCCCACATTAAACTGATAATTATCCCCTCCTTTTCTTCCTCTGTCCCCAGACACCAAACAAGCTGGATTTTTGCTTCATGTATTATTTATGGAATTGAATTAATATGCAGATTCACAAAAACTTAAAAACTCATAATTATTCATAAAGGGCTTTAAGGTTATTTAGTACATATTTATGAAACTTTATGTTTGCTAGGAACTGTGTTTGAAAGTGCTATGGAAGGGTGTTGACTGAGGTTAATTACTAGCATGGAGAGTAATCTGAAAATGATCAAACTCTTTGAATGAAAATATTTGTCAGTATTTCTGATCTATATTTAAGTGAAGTAATGGACATCAATAGCCTTGCAAATATATTCGGAAATGGCTCTGTAAGAAAGAAGATTTGCATATCTAATGCAAACAACCAATGAGGAAAAATGTCTAGTTATACACCTTTGATCGCTAGGCAAATGTAATAAATGATAGAGATTTATCCTGTTTGTTGTCCATCTGTGTTGAGTTATGTTGAGTTATGTTCTTATACAAATAGGCACTAGTCTAGAAAATATTAGCAGCAATTTAAGGTAGCCAGAATCCAACACTCTTTTCTGGACTAGGATTCAGAAATGAGCTGTGAGCTATTCATGACAGCCTAGATTTCTCTAGAAGTTACTAAGAGTAAGTACAGGCTATATGTAAATAATACATTATATTGGTTTTATATTTACATAAATCTTTCTATCTTATGCATAATTAACTTCCTTTCTAATCCATTGTGCTCGAAGCTTGGAAACCTATAAAATGTGTTGTGGGTTACCTTTTGTCAGGCAAACAGCAGTGGCAGCAATTCAGGAAGCTAGGAAGCACCCAAAATATTATTACTGCTCTAATCCTTCTAACAGTTATAAAGGTGTTTAATTTTATGGCCTTAACTAGTCCAGTGAAACCAATGGAGGTGTAGTGTATGTGAGTGAGGCACTGGACCAGGCTGCCCAGCGAGGTGGTGGAGTCACCATCCCTGGAGGGGTTCAAAAAAAGTGCAGACGTGGCGCTTGAGGACGTGGTTTAGTGGTCATGGTAGTGTTGGGTGATGGTTGGACTTGATGATCTTAAAGGTCTTTTCCAGCCTTAATGACTCTATGAGTGGGTCTGTAAGCACTGGGAGGGCTGGGGCCATGTCCTGTGGGCGAGCAAGCGTTTCAGAGAGGCTGTGGTGGATACAGAGCACAGTGACTCTGGAGTTTGGCACATGGGTACTTAGACACAACAGTGGGATGTATTGTTAACCTCGGTACGTGTGGGATTTACTCAGCCTATATGCTCTTCTTAAGACATGTACCCGTTGAGCTTACTACCCAGAATCAATCACATACAGTTATTTATTTGTCTATATCATGTTAAACCGGTGTAAAAGACTAGAAAGCTCGAGATACTGATTAAACAACACCAAATGATACCTTAACAGCAGCAAATGTACCTTAGTCATGAGCAGTAATTGCCTCCCAGCATGGGAAGCTTCAGGAGCTGCTCCCAAGACGTCAGAGACTCTTCACATTCATCCTTTGGTTTTTGAAGACACAGGGCTCCTCTTCTCCACACTGAGTGTATGAGTGCACGTGAACAACTGCATGCAGACCCTGGTGCCCCCACTACACCCCATCAGGTGGGATGGTTTTGGGTCACATTCTGTAATACATTGGATTTTCTCCCACTTCTTCATCTAGCATCCATATGGCTGTGGAGCCAGAATGAGTTTTTTTCCTTCCACTGCTCTTGCTGTAACTCTGCAACAACATGTATGCAGCAGTTCTCTGTCCTGCCTTCTTTGCAGAGCCAGATGTTTTTCAGATTAGCATTTGGATCCTTTCTGTGAAGTTAAACCCACTAACAAATGTGGTCTGTCTTCATCATCTTCTGCAAACAATTCAAAGGGGATTCAAGGACCCCACATCCAAGGTGCAATGTTGTGAGTCCAAGCAGGTAAATGTGTGACCTCTGCAACCACTACTGTGCTGTGAAAAGTTCACCTAATTTCTCACCAGTGACAATAATCTTGTTTGTGGTGGATTGTACCTCTGCTGTGAAGGGCAATCTCTAAGAGACTCCTCTAGTTGGGGAAGGAGACGAAAACTGGCACTCCTAAAGAGACCAGATTTGGCATCCTTAGATTCCTCCATGAAGTGCTGGGATTTAAACCCCCAGCCCTGAATGAGGATGGGCACATGGATGATGTCCACAACCAGGCAACAAAGACCCTCCTGACTGGTTTTCACCCAGAGTCTGGCCAGCCTTGGGTGGGAGCTGATGAGGAGATCACCACCAGGTGCCCCCACCTTCCACATTAACTTGGAGATGGGGCAAGAAGACACCCCTGTAAGAGCTGGTTCTGCTTGCAGTGGGGTTGGGAAGGTTGTCTGTATAATGTGTGCTGCATGGGGGTTCTGGTTATTGAAAGGTGCTCCCTCACTCCTCAATGGTAAGTGAAGTTCCCAGGACAAGAACATGAAGCTGTCTCTGAGTCCCTGCTTTATAACTGGGCTCATGGCCTGGCTGCTACCATCACCCATGGCTTGGCTCCTCACCTGGCTTGCTCTGTTCTTCATGTCCACAGTGATAGGTGAGTGCATTGACTTGTTCCTGCCTCTGGTTGTCTGGCACTTTGGGTCTCTGGGGTGTGATGTGGGAGTGGAGGGAGGAGTTTGGCTGCTGGTCTGCCTGTTAATGATAATGTCATTCTATATTGGGCAAGGAGTCAGCTGAAGACTTCACCAGACCTCAAGGGACGTACAAGTACCCCCTGGTCCTTCAGCTGCTTTGCAGCTTCTCACTGACTGTGTCTCAGGAGCTGTTTCTGTATCTCTGTCCTGCCATGGGCTAAAATCTAGTAGCACAAATAAAATAACCAAGCCAAGGCATGTCTGGCTCTCCCTCTTCTGCCCTGGGCCTATTCAGAATCCATGGTGCATGGTTATCTGGATGGGGCTAGGAGGGAGAAGGGGATGGCAGAGCCCTCCACCACACAGAAGAGCAGATCAGCACACAGTCTCACACTGTTCATGGAGGAACAGTCCTTGCCAAAGATATTTTGAAATAAATGGAACAATAATATAGCCATAATAGTTGCCCTAAGTGCAATGACTATAGCCTGGATAGATTTGTCATCTCTTTTAATAAATACATTAAATTATTTGAAATAATGTCCTATTTGCCAACAGCTTATTCCATAAATATATATGGAATATAAAATAGGATAGATTCCCTGACATAATTAAAATTGTACAGCCAAGTAGGAGGCAGGGAATAGTGTTATCTTTTCAGCTGCAAACTATTTTACAGAAATATTTCTCACACACAAACCTTCTATTTACCTTTAGGGATGCTATAATTGCATATTGAAAGCAGTGCAGCTCTTAGGCAGTGATGGCTGGTGCCTCCACTTTCTGCTCCCTGCTGCAATGGGAGCTCAGGCAAATAAACTATGGCTCCCTTCTTACCAGTGCCAAGTGTGCTCCCACCTCCTGACACCTGCACAGAGACATCCACGAATGCTCCATCAAGATCTCTTTTACCTTGCAACAAATATACTCCTTTGCCATCACAGAGGGGTGAACATCTAGGCTGGGGTCCAACGCTACAGAAAACCTGCAGGTATTCAGCAGGGCTTGATGTGCTCAGAAGGGGATCTGGGGGCTGGTTGCTCATGTTCATCATCTCCAGTAGGTCCAGTGGTCTTTAAGCAGAGAGGCTTGCCTTTTGAGCAAAATATCTGAAGGTTACAGTGGTGGGTTTCTATCCCCTGTGCAAACTGGGTGTTAGACAGGATACTGTGTTGTCAAATATCTTAAAGATATGACTTCAAAGGATTAAGTCTACATTACAAAAACTATCAAGAATGTAGTAAATTATTGATTAGAACTATTCTTAACTTCTAATGCACTGTATTTGTGTGTTGATTTATATGCAGGATAATATAACAAAGAATGCAATCAATGATGTTTTAATATCTTATACTGGATATGATAACATCCTGCCTAAAAAGATTATTTATAACAGGGATGTTTTAGTGTCTTAGAGCAAATTTGTTTGGAGAAACTGTCTTTTTTCAACAAAAGCTATTATGTCAGACAGTAATTTATCTCTCAAGTTAAAGACTGCCACCAGAAATATCAAATAACTGAAAGCAACAGAAGTTTCCAGACTCATATTATTTTAGGTGTCCTTCTGACCCACTTGCTCAACCATATTTTAAATGTTTATTTGGGATGAGAGCAATAGATGAGTTATAAATGGGAAACTCTGAGGTATGCCATGGGATGAGGTAGACAGAATGTACTTCAAGCAATGACTCAATGATGATAAAGAAGCCTTCCATTAAGCTGTACCCTTGTTTTCTAGGCTTTCTGCTTAAAAAGAGGTGAAGCACGGAATCATTTAGGCTGGAAGGGACCTCCAGAGGTCACCTAGTCCAACCTCCCTACACAAGTAGGGACATCTCTACCTAGGTCAGGTCATCCCATCAAGCCTGACCTTGAGAGGTTCCAGGGATGGGGCCCCCATGACCTCTCTGGGCAGCTCATTCCAGTGATCTATCACCCTTATATTAAAGAATTATTTTCTACTATCCCATCTAAATCTTTCCTAGTTTAAAACCATTACTCCTTGTCCTATCATTACAAACCCTTTTGAATAGACCTTCCCCAGCCTTCATGTAGGCCACTTTCAGGTTCTGGAAGGTCACTATAAGGTCCCCCCTAGAGCCTCTTCTCCAGGCTGAACAACCCCAACTCCCTCAGCTTGTCCTCATACTAGAGATGCTCCATTCCCCAATCATCTTGGTGACCCTTTTCTGGACACACTCCACTATGTAACTGAGTTGATGTTATTGATGGTTTGTCTTCTGTAAAAAGTGGTAACTGCCTTTCTATGGTGAAGATTAGTGTCCCTACACCAAACCCTTGGGTGCCCACTGACACACAAGGTAGCATACTAAGCTTTGAAACTGCTGCCTACAGAAGGTCCTTTAACCATCACAGAAAGTGGGGAACTAGCACGAAGTAGCCAAGATGTTGTAAACTCACACCATCTCTGCATGCTGACTTGCCTGTGAAACTTCTTCAGAATTAAAATAGGGGGTTAGGATGTAGGTACAATGACACAGGTGAGAGGTGGTGGGACCAGCAGTGTGTATGTAATGTAAGTGATACATGGGGAGAGGAGAAGCCAATGCAAGGCTTTGCTGAAGAGGTCACTTACTGGACTTGTCGTAGTTTCCTCTGGGCAAGGGGAAGACTGCAGCTCTTTCCACAGCCAGGTGCTCTCTGAGGAGGCTGATTTATGTTTTCAGCTGTTTTTCATAGTTGTGTAGTGGATTCAAGGCAATGTGATTCCTGCAGAATTGTTGACTTCTAGAAAAAAGGAAAACAAACAATATAGTGACTTCCCACTGTGTCCCCTTTTCTGGTGGACTTTAAGTGTCCCCACCTGGGATTGCCAATCCCCCCCGTCATCCAAGCACAAATCCCCTAACACCTAACAAATACCTTCCACATTTCCTTCTCTGGACCAGGCATTGTGGCAAACAGGCTCTAAATGCATTGGGCAATAGGTTACATTCAGATGCACTCTGAATGTAACCTACATTCACTCCCACACCTGTGTATCTTCACAGCACGCACTTACAGAGTTATATGCATAAAATATGGTGTATTACATTCTCTCATTACCTTCAGTGGGTTTTGCATCTGGTCCATCTTGCCAGCACACACCAATTGTATTGGTGTAGCTACCATGTCAGTATATGTCCTGTCTTTGGTGGATGAGTGGCTGTGTTAACTGAGTTAACAGTGCTTATTTTTGCTGATAGCAAAAAATTTCTCAGCTGTTACCCCGCATTCTTTTCTTCCCTTCTTTTCTGTGAAGCACACAGTACATGTTTTGGGGAACTGTCAATCTATAATCCAAATCATGTAATTTTTCAGACCAAACACCACATCAAAATTTTCTAGGAGATGTTGTAAAAACTAAGCCATGAATGCCTGCAGAATGCACAACAACTATGTTAATTAGAGAACTGCATAAAACAACCCACATGTGTACTGAAAATAATTATTATATTTGCATATATTGAATTATAGTTTAAAAATACTGCCTGAAGTTGTACTGGAGGGAGACAGAAATGAAATCAAATTTAAACATGAAATTTAAAGAAACTGTTAAATAACCAAAATAGGTATTAGTCAGCAAATGCAAATTCTTCAATATCGATTGTAATACCCCCTATCATCTGCAAGGAAGAATGTTTGAGATACAGAAACTTCTTGACATTTTCTAAATCCAAATTTAATGGGGGGTTGAGCTGCTCCTATTCCCTTCTCACCCAGATAGGCATAGTTTTACAACATGTTATGCTTATTAGTTGGACTTCTAATTATCAGTACATAAGTGATGCCCTTGACCTCTTCCAACTCCTGTATTCTGCCTTCGTGATCAGAAAGAGGCCTGTATATTATAGTGCTGATCTAAAAATTGTTTGAAGTCAGCAAAGAGACTCCCACTGGTTTCTCTAGACTTTGGATCTATCCCATATTACAGACACATTGGGTTGCATTCTCTCTCTCTATATGTGAATTGCAAGCCTGTATGTTATTAGATAGTCTGCTTTCTGTGTGTTACCAGATGCACTGCTCTCTTTTCACCCCTGTGCATTCTGCAGATAAAAGACCCAACTGCAAAGAGCTGCTCTGCTCAGAATTCAGACCTGAACTTCATCAAACACAACGCTGCAGTGCGAGGGTTGAGTTTGAGATCATTACACATACAGGAAGCAGCTGGGAAGTTTGAATGTTGTCTCAGCTTCAGCAGAGCACAATGGGGGCTGGGGATGAGGGCCATTTGTAGCACGCACAGCTTAGCAACAAAATTCTTCCAAGGAGGATAATTCGTAGGTGCCTTGCTAGTCTTATGTGTATTGTGTTCATAATTAATCTAAAAAGCAGAGAATTTGAAGGTCTCTTGGTGGCTTCATAGCAAAACTGAAGTCTTATGTTTAATCCATAGTTCAGCCTGTGGCATGTGGAACAAAATACAAGCAAATGCAATGCAGCCCAGAACAGGGAGTGTGTCACTATGCTTGGCTTGTGTTTTCAAACAAGACATTCATTTGTACTGCTGTTTTTAGAAAGGTGCCTTAACCTCCTGCACAACAACTGCCCCCTAATCCTGCTCTGTGGGCTTTTAAGAGCAGGACTTCCCTCTCTGCATGCTGCCCAGCACGGAGTCGTACAGAGAAGAAAGACCAGATCTGCAGACTGTAATCATTATGGTCCAGAACCTCTGCTCCAAGGCTAAAAAGTAAAGAAATATGGAAAGGATCATGATCAGAAAATGGAGTACTTGGGTAAGGGCTGAGGGAAAATATTAATTTTTAAAATAAATTATGCTATTCTGACACAGAAGCTGAGGCTCTAAAATTAAGCAAATGAGCCAAATATTACAGAGAAACTTCCAACACAAAAGCTGTGGTCAGTCTTTGAACTCGTACATAACAGACACTGGAGTATTAAAACAACAGAGGCACTCACATCAGCTTGGGAACTCCAGTATAATTTAGTCTGAAGTTATTCACAAACATTATCAATATTTCTGAGTTTACACTCGCACCTTTGACTGTTGACTTAAAGCATCTAGTCTGGTTCATGCTACTGGTAATGTTTACACTTTGGAATCTATTATGCATAGAAAAATTAGGGATTATCTTTGACCTGGGTCCCACATATTTTTATGCAAAACTAAATAATAGGGTTATTTATTCATTTAATCAATTCCATATATTTGCCATAAGCGGGCTTGATTTCTTCTGAGGTCACAATCAACATCATACTTCTAGGAGGACATATGGTTTGACTATTAACACAGATATTCTAGTCAGCATTCAAACAATACCGAGCTCTCATATTTTCTCTCAGGTTAGAAGCACTACATATTAATATGGGTTAATCATTTTAAGGAAACATCAAAAGGAAAGTCATTATTGGGGAAGTTCAGGCATGTTTAACTCTTAAATGGGGAGAGGTGTGTGTTTATTAGGAAGGAAAACCACAAAATGTTCTACACTCAGACATAAAAAAAAGGATTTTAGGCAATGAACGTATCATCTGTCTACAGGACCTTGTGTGGACAGCTGTAGGATCTCTCTGCCCATGACGTGACTGAATAAAAGCTATGTAAAAGGTAACATTTCATGTCTGCTTGTTGTGCAGAAGTAGAAGGATGCAGAAGACCATCTTGTTGGTGTTCAGAGTCAACAATGGTAATCCTCATACTCTGAGTTAGGCATGCTGTAGTTTAGCTGCATAGAGCCAAGCACTGCCTCAGTTTGTTAAATATCTTTTAATAGCTAAAATTCTGCTTTTCCAGGCGCTTATGTCTGCTCAAACTTCATCCTACTACCACATTATTAGATCTGTTTATTTCATATTATATCTGCTTCAGAGGACATCATCCATAGCTTTAAAAATTAATGATTGCTAATGACCTGCAGTCCAAGAATCAGAAGCTTAGAGAACTTCTTGAATATCTGGGGATAATGAATTAATTCTCTTTTTCACAGTCTGTTTGGCATTGCTGGCAAAAGAGAAATGGAAAGGCAAAGAATGTCAAATATATTTATCCACTTAAATCTATTACTAACTGGCTTTAAGTAAAATGAAAGCATATTATTTCATTTTAGAGGAAGAGTAGATTTGGTCTGAAAATAAGAGATATCCCTTCTAATGAGAGATGGTTGTCAGTAAATCCCAGAAGTTAATGCATTTAAAATTTTGAATATATCCATACTAGGAAATTATTTTTTTTAATTATTCCATTCAGACAAAGTGCAATGAAGACTTATCAACATATTTTACTGAACTTGCAAGTCATACTGTTGTCAACATCTTAATAAAGCGAGCAGTAATTTTATTATTAGCAACTGTCTGTGTGTTAGTGGGAGAAAAAGCACCTCCAAGAATAAGGAGGAAAAGTAACAATTAACATAACAGATACCTACCACAAGCAAAGGGATCATCAACATTTAATTGCTGGAGTAACAATATCCTCCTTCAGCTGAGGGAGATTGTGTAGAAGCAGATGGAGTAAAATGATAACAAACACTATGTACCAGACGTAACAGGAGATGTGAAAGCTCACCAGGATTATGCCATTGTGAGACTAATTGCCAGGGCACCTGAAATTTTTAACAAGCCTCTTTCCTCTGCCCATCCCTTCTCACATTTGACTATTATACTGTGATTATTTATTTAGGTTTTAACACCACCTCTTGTGATATGGAGGCAAGAGGAATTAGTTTCAGCATCAGTACAATGCCTCATACAACACTCTTAGAGCTGAACATCTGCTTGACAGAAGGCTGATGGAAACTACACACCACTTTTGGTACTCACTCTCATAGTTTGTGGCAGAAGGAAAGTGTGTAAAGCATTTAAGGATTCATGGGACACACCAGAGAACAAGGATCTGTGAAGGCGTGTAAGGTGCCTGTACACAATCCCCACCAGTGCTGATGCAGCCTGGTGAGACCAGACAAAGGCTAGTGCCAAGCAGGGATACTGGTCTCAGGACAGCTTACACCCTTCAGATGATGCTGCTGACAATGCTTGCTGCAGAAGATATACAGAAGAACCACACAGAGGTCTTCTAAAGATATGAGAAAGGGCTTTGAAAATTGTGCCTAGCAATTAAAGCTTTAATGTAGAGATTGTCTGAAAAGTGGAACATCTGGAGGCAGAAAATGTTGCTCCTTCAGGAGAGAAGCCATAGCCCATGATATATGGTGGAAAAGGACAAGGAAGGAACAAAAAGGGCTTGGGAAGCTAAAATCTTTGGCCATAAGGAGAACAGAGTTTTTTCAGGAGGTTCTCAAGAGCTGGGCAGGTGGCTGGATCACAATGTGGTGTGTGGGTGCCCTGTGAATTTGCTTTAAAACAAAAGTCACTAGAGCAGCTACACCTTGCAGTTCTGGTGTCCTCAGAAGGTTGATTAGAGGTTGCATTTATTCCACCTTCCAGTGGTAGTTAAAGGAGGTTTCACAGTGAAATAGAGACTTTAGCATGCTATGTGCAGGCGTCCTGGTACTTAATCTTCCTCTGAAATGGAAAAATATAAAGCTGATATATATTTTCTACCAAGTTGCAGGTGGATGCTGATTCCCAGGTGCAGGAGAAAATCTCTTGAGATCTGCAGGACACTCACAGGCTGTTGAGTAGCAGAAGAAATACTGGCAGAAAAACTACAGGATCTGATGGAATAGTGCAGTTGGGAAGGGAGGGATAAATTCTGCTCATTCTCACAGGGTCCTCTGTGGCTACTCCAAAACCAAAGCTAAGAGCAGGTGGAAGAATATTTACCTGTCAGAAGGTGCTATTTATAGTGACATGCTTTTCAACCAGCATCAGAAAAGGAAGTTGGAAAGGAATGAACTCAAGGGGAAAATGGAAAAGAAATGTCAGAGAAAAATACTCAAGCTGGGAGCCGATACAGGTGGATAGTTACCAATAAAAACCATCCCTATATAATAGGGACATCTCAATTTATAGCTTCAAAGACTTAAAGTTTTATTTCCCTCTTCTCCTTATCTCTATTAGAAGACTCAGGTTTTCCCCCTGCTGAGGCTGGATTGTGCTGAAGGCTTTATGTCTCGGTGTGAGTAGCCAAATGTCTAAATGTAACTTCTTATTTAACCAAGAGGAAAATAAAATAAGACTAGTACCAGTGAAAATAAAACCTACCCAGTTGAGATGTAGCAGTGAGAAGGACTGTGGTCTTGTCACCAGCTGAGGCAGAGGTGCAACTTCTGGAGGCAGCTGGGGACCAGGTACCAAGGCTGGCATGAAACTGGGGACCAAGCCTGGGCATCCAGAGGCAGGGGGGCAGGAGGCTTAAACCCTCCTGATGTCTTCTGGCAAAGTACTTAGTTCCCTGTGTTTGTTGCATTGGGGTTCAGTGGCACCTAGGAGCTCTGGGCAATGCCAAGGAGCAAGTACTTAGTTCCCACAAAGGGAAAGGAGAATTCCCATATGGCAGAGCAGGGAATGGAGCCCTGTCCTGGTCATGGCTCAGCCCCTGCCTGCAGAGCTGCCTTCAGTCAAAAGGGCTTGATCTGTAAAGAGAGTTGTAATGCATGTGGTTGTGTGCTTGAAGACAACACTGAGCACAAAGGTTGGATTTTGTTTACCTAATAACTATTGTAAAAAAAAAAAGATATTGTTGATTTTATTTCTCATATGCTCCCCCAAGTGATGTAGAAGCATATCAATGCATTTGCAACATTAATTTTGTCTCAAGCAGATTTCTCAATATGAAGTTCAGAGAGTTTGCTGTAAAAGCAGGTGGGTTTGTGAAGTTAAGCCCTTGGAGGTTTATTCAAAATAATGCAGTCTCAATCCATTTTCCAGGTTAGCAAACTTGGACTCAGTTTTCTTCCTGCAGCTGTTTGTATAGGCCATGAAATGATTTGGGCACGTGTGTGTCACCAAACAAATGCTCCGATGCCTTCTGGTGACAGGTAGACTGCAATAATGAATGTACACCTACACATCAGACAAGTACATCACCTGATGCATGCTACACAACCCAAACTGTCCTCTTCAAAACCCAGTACAAATAAAATCCATCTTTGGAGTTACCTTTCCAAGCTAAACTCAGAAAAATTAATGAATGTAGTTCCATGACCAGGATTTAACACACAACAGGATTTCTTCTAAAATACCCAGGAGTCTTCAGGCTGATGTGATATTATGCTTTTTGCTGGTCTTTATATTATTGTTTCTGTCTCATTCTAGGTTACTCTCCAGTGTTTATTATTAATTTAAATTCTCACTATTAAAAGGAAGATATTATCCATATGGCTGACGTGCTGCTCAGTATGTTCATAAGCTCTCCAGCGTTTTGATTAACACTGACAGAAACCCCTTTGAAAACATATGGCCCTATATACATCCTGTCATTTCTAATAACAGGGTACATTCTTCAAGACATTTTCTTAAGAAGATGAATTCAGTCATATTTTAGAAACATGCTAATACTTTGTTAATTAGCCCTTTGAGGTCAGGGGGAGAGAAAAGACTGTATGAAAATAAACTTTTCCTTGGGTAGACACCATGAGCACTGTAGATAATTTGCGCAGCAGAAAAACGTGATATCTGTGAGTAATGGTCTCTATATACAGCCAAATTTCTTAAACCAATTAGCTTCTGGCATATTCCTGAAGATATTCATGCTCTGTTTGATATGCCAGACTCTTAAAGCTTTAGCATGAAGACTGATTTTGATGCTCATTTCACTGATTAGGTCAGTATTTTGTTTCTGCTGTTGGATTTCTATATTTATACCAATTGTTTCCCTTTTCTGACACCTTTGGGATATCACAGGATGACAGCACTCTTCTCCCATACACAGGCAGGTCTGATACCAAACTTAGTAGAGATATTTTTGACTTAAATTCACTTTGGCTTGTGCAGTAATATGGCATATTTCTATGTTAGAATTTGTCCCCAGAGGTTGTTTCCACCATGTCTGTTCTGCTGGAATTTTCAACCATTCCTATCACTATGATGGTGGAAATTCTTACCTCCATGGCCTCTTTTAACCATTTTTTTTTTATCACATGTCTGCCTGTACTACCCATCCGCAGATTCCACTAGCTCTGTATTTGTTCAGAGAGAAGCTGCTCAGTCACATATTTTTTTAACATGATACTTTGGGATGTGACTATGCAAGAGTAAGTCAGTTAATTTACTTGAAAACTATGTAGCACAATAACAAATATATTCTAAAAGCTGAGATATCAATATTGAACTTTATAGACCTGTCTATTTTTGTACAGTTCACACGTGTTACACAAAATACACATACTCGAATCCTTTAACAATAATGGTACAACTTTGAGGAGAGAGTTGATAAATGATGATGCTGAAATGACTATAACTATTTCAGCTGGTGCCTTACTTTCATTTCTTATTTTCTTCCTTTACTCCTTGAGGACATACAATTTGTTTCTCAAAAAATTCAAAAAGGACTAGACTTCCACCCCCCACCTTTTATTTTTTTTTTCCCTGTCTCCTTCCCCTCTGTTTGCTCCTGCTCTTTTTCCCTTTGGGAAAAAGTCTCTGTCTGGGCTACATCGGTAGAGCATTTCTGGGCAAAAAGCCACCAGTCTTTATGAAACTCCATCTCTGGCTATTAATGAAGCTAGGTTTCTCCAAGCCCATCAAATCTCCTCTTCTCTAGATGCCTCTCAAAGAAAATATCTGGGAAAATTCATGGTCTTTGTCTGTAGGGAAGTAGGTAGAAGTCTGTTGTGTCTGAAAACAAAAGGGCACTGAAGCTGGTGAAGGGCCTAGAGAACAGGTCTTATGAGGAGCAGCTGAGGGACATGGGATTGTTTAGCCTGGAGAAAAGGAGGCTCAGGGGAGACCTTGTTGCTCTCTACAACTGCATGAAAGGAGTTTGTAGAGATGTGGGGGCTGGTCTCTTCTCCCAGTTAACAAGTGGGCTTTCCCAGGGAGGTGGTGGAGTCATCATTCCTGGAAGTGTTCAAAAAATGAGTAGATGTAGCACTTGAGGCTATGATCTAGTCATTAAGGAAATGCTGGAAGGAAGGTTGGACCTGATGATCCTAGAGGTCCTTTCCAACCATAGTGATTCTATGATTCTAAGTGATGAGACAGGAGGAAGTGGCCTCAAGTGACAGCAGTGATTTATATTGGATATTAGGAAAAATTTCTTCACCAAAACGTTATCAAGCACTAGAATGGGCTGCCCAGGGCAGTGGTGGAATTCCCATTCCTGGAGGTATTTAAAACCTGTGTAGATGTGGTGCCAAGGGATGTGATTTAGTGGTGGACCTGATAGTGCTGGAATAATGGTTGGACTGGATGATCTTAAAGTTCTTTTCCAACCTAAATGATTCTATAAGTCTAGGATTCTATCTTTGGAAGCTGCAGGATGTCATTATCAACACACCCACTCCTTAAGGACATGGGAACTTTCCAGCTCAAATCAAACCTTACCCATACAGCAGAGAGCAGCTGCCTCCACGTCTTGTCTCATGAAGGACCAGCCATGACAAAGGAAATAAATACAATATAAACCCTACATATTTACCATTCCAAGTGTAAAGCACATTTCTTTGGTTTTGCCTACTCTAACATGCATGTGAACAGCATTTATATAAATAATGTTACACAACCAAACACCATCCAGAAAATGAAACATCATCTTGTATCTATAATATCCTTTGCAGGACTTAATAGGAGAGAGAATGAAACCTCTCTAATGGAGGTTAGCAATGTCATTCAGAGTTCATCTGCAAGAAAAAGGAAGGTAAGGTTATAGGGAGACTAGTGCAAGAACTGGAAGATAGAAACTGATTGAAATCCCTCGTCATTGATGGGAAAGCAGAACACTTAAAGAAAAAAAAAACAACAATCAAGAGCATATTTATGGGTTTGTTGCCAAAATTCTATACGCTGACGATGAATTTTTTTTTCCCCTGTTGTACTGGGTTTCAAGAGCAGTGCAAGTTTTGTCTGCTCTCTGTCAAATCAGATAAACTATGATCTTTTACACTTTGCTTTACACTGTACCTGGCTTTTCAGAGCTGCCTATCCTCCCTCCCTGCCTTGCTTTCCCAGAAACCGAGAGACACGCAGTGCCTTCAGACCAGAAATATACAGCAGCCTTGCAGATAACTGCTTACTACTCATAAAACCGTGCCTGTGCTATGCTGTTTATCTCACCAAACTCCTTAAATTACAATACTGTTATTTGACTTTTTTTCCCTTTGGTTCTACATTATTTAAACTGCTGCACATGATACCGAAAACTTGAAGACTGTTATCAGTTTAGGAAAAGGGTATTAAATGGAAAAGATTAAGCTTTTGGCCTGAATCCAGCAAGCACTTAAATGCATGAGTAACTTTACTCCCATGAGTAGTGTCTTTGAAGCCAATGGGACCAGCCATGCATGGAGGAGTGCACATTTGTATAGATACTGGGGAGAGCAGGCTCTGCTGCAAGAGCTCCAGGTCCAAAACTTGGGCCTGCATTTAGCTACGTGTGTGTGCTCAAATTCATAAGACATTAACGTACTATACATGCTCACTACACTTTTTCCAAATATCAGAGCTTTATTGCTGTGTTATTATTTTTCCCCTCTAAAACAGGCAGCTGGTCTTCATTTTTTCTTACCTATACACCAGACTTAAAAAGAGTCAGGTTTCAGTTTTTCAGAGCAAATAAATCAGTGTTTCGAAACCACAGAATACATAATTTACCACAAAGCATAGGGCTTAGAAATGCCCAACCAGGTTCTCTTCAGATTGAATGAAAATAGGAAATAGGCATAAAAAACCAGTGGCACGTTGTAACAGCTTTCATTCCCCCCAGAAAACTTCACAGGTTGCTTTACATCTGCATCTCTCCTGTCCCAGTGTTAGCCACTGCTCTCTGCCATTTCCATCTTATGCAAAAGCAATGCATAAACTTAATTTATATTTAAACCTTTTGCTTCAAGGTTTATGCCAGTCACCAGCACCGCTGAGAGACAGACAGGAGTTAGATACTAGAAACTGTTGTCTTATGAAAGATGCCAAAGTTAACCTTCATTTTGTCTCAAATAAGGAAATACAGCTTGTAACAGTTATAAAATAATTTAACTGAAAATGTGTAAAACCCTCTAATTAGGAAGCATCAAAATCTTCACTTTGGCATTTCTAACCAAACAAAACATAGCAGCATTACAGAATCTAAATATTTCAGTTCTGCTTGTTGTGAAAAAATACGGATAAAAGATGTGCCTTAAGCACTCTATAAAAACAGAGACTTCAGGAAAACTTGCTGGGAACCTACCATCTTCTGCAAATAAGACAACAGCCCATGCCAAGAGGGGTTGTGCACAGTTAAAGAGAATTAGGAATGGCTAAAACCAGTAGATTGGCCCCACCATACTGTGTCCCTCTCACGACACAGTGATACACTGCATGGACGTCTGTTGCTTTAAATTAACTTTTTAATTCCTACACTGAAACTTGGTACTGGTTCATACACACTCAAACAGCACAGACTATGAGCAGGTTTTCCTATGACAATATATATTAGTGAGATGAAGTCTTCTATCTAGCCGACTGAGTATAGGAGGAAAAAAAATCAATGAGCCTGCAAAACTTATTTCTAAGGGTGATGAAGCTCCCTGCTCCAGATTGCAGTGCCTAATTTGCCAGATATTTGTTTCCCAGCCATTATTGCCTGCTGAATATTTTAAATCCATTGTAATTCAATATTCCAGCTAAGTCTAAAATAAACCTTTTTTTTTTTGTTTTTCTTTTGGTTATTTTCATTGAAGATATTTTTGTCTTCAATCTTCCATTTCAATCTTGGCCTTTTAAAAGGCCATCTTCAACTTTAAAAGCAGTCTTAATTACGAGACATTTTGTCTCCTACTTGGCAACATAATACAAGATGATGAAACTGGATGCAGAGTCTAATAAGTTCATAGCACCATCCAGAAAAGGCAATAGGATGCTACATTCAGTTAAAAGCAGGAAACAATTTATATCAAGGCCCAGTAACAGATTATATCCCATTTTTCAGGTGTAGAAATACTGGCTCAAATTTTCTGAAGTTGGCTGAATAGATAAACATACTGACTAATTTTCAGACAGTAGCCAATAGACTTACTGCTTTATTCTAATAATAGGATTTTGAAGGATTTTGGTTTGGTGTAAATACTTTTTGGGGAAAGCTGTATACTTCTATCTGTATCTTTAGAGCAGTAAGCTACCTTTGGAAAAAAAAGTGGCCTTTTCATTAGCTTATGTGATAACAGTGAATGAATTTAATACAATGTAATTCTCTCATTAAAGAATACCAAAAACTCTATTCCCACAATCTGAGTCTTAGGCCAAGCTTTAGAAAGGTCAATGGAACTGGAAGTCCAGGAGTTCTGGTCCAGGTCCTATTTATAGAGAGATTACATGCTTTCAAGAACACAGAAAAAACTGATGAATCATTGAAAAAAAAAAAAAATAAAAAAGAGTGGCTTGTTTTTTTTTGTTTTTTTTTTTTTTTTTTGTTTTAAAATAAATAAAGCTGGTAAGAAAGACTGAAGGCAGCAAATGTACAAGCAATAATATCTTCCTGCACTCCTGAAGTGTAATAATATTTAAAAATGGGCTGGGGATTCAGATCTGCTGTGTCAAGGGTTCCTCTTCTCTGTGTTTTATTCTAGGAGGAAGGGAGAAACAGGGTACTTACAGCTCTAATAGCATTCCCTCCTTAACAACTCCTATTTAGAGACCAAATCTTGCCATGTCTTAAAGGAGTTATATACTTAAAAGGAGGAATTTAAGGTTTTTCTCTGCTTCACAATCTTAAAAGATTTTTTTTTCTCAGCCTATGGGGTGACAGAGAGGTACATACGTTGTAGGGAGAGGACTGATGTGGGTGAGAAAAAGCTCTTGAGACTGCTTTTGGAAAAATGTGTAAGAAATTGCAATATATTGTCTCGTTCCTTTTTCTGCATTTAGTTGGCTTTAGGGATTTGGGGGTGGTTTTAAACAAAGCTTTTAAAATGAAGGTTCCAATTTTTCTAACACTAAGGTGTGAGGTATGCTGGTGGCCATAGGCTACTGAGAAAATCCTGAGTATCTATCTCTGCAGTACGCTGCTGTGTATCACATCTGGAAATACACTTGTTTTTTCAGGTCAAAAGGTGGTTAGGGAAAACAAGAGTTTTGTACAGCCAACATCCTCAATACTAGCTGTGCCTTGGAAAAATCCATCTATCTCATTTCTTCTAACTAGAGACGTAGTGTGTTGCTGAATCTTCACACTTCTCATGGTTTTACTACATGGTATCTACCTTGATTGTTTTCATATCTTATTAAATCAGTGATGTCAGTTTAAGAAGGGGGGGTAAGGGTTTCCTTAAAAGCTATGCCAACTTTTTATATGCAGGCAACACATAAGATAGATGCACTGCACGTGATCTGCATGTGCCTATTATGACAGTGATGCAAAACCAACATTTAAGTGCTATGCTTCCCAAGGGTCTCAAGAGACCTGGCAGAGAGAGATGGAGAGGACTCCAGAAAAGGCAGCAGAGGAGGAGGATGAGCTGCATAGCCTACATGTGTCCATGGTATTTTCTGAAGAAATCAGTTCCAGAAATGTGCATCTTCTTGGCTGTTTTTGTTTGTTTTAAAGTTGTCCCTTCATATTTCTGTATTATTTGTAACACTGTGCATATACCCAGGGAGAAGGAAGGGACAAGGTGGACAAGAGTTATTCACCCACCCTGCTTTAAGCACCTCATTTACTTTCTGCTTGGCAGTCATGCTGCTTTATCTAATCGCTGAAGAGAGATTTGCTGCTCCAAAGGGCAACTCAAAGCAGCTGTATTAGGCTCTTGAGCTGAATTGCCCCCTGAATGACAGCTGTCAAGTGATTTGTCACCAACACCAGCAAGCCCATAACGTTCCCAAATATCTTTTATTGAACAGAAAATCTTCTAGTAGAATAGCTTTAATGATGGAAGAAAGATTTGATTTGGCTTCTGTATTAAGTCCATGATAGTGTTAATCCCACAAAAATATAAAACATCCAGAATTTCTCTCTAATAATTGTAAACACTGCTTCCTTTGTCAACTTTCTGATTTATTGGAGTTTATTATAGAGCTAGACTTTATTGTATTTGCTTATGATACCACAGTAATCTTTTCCCAGGCTTTCACTTTATTTTGTTACATTTATCTAGCAAGCCAGATTCACACTCCCACAGTAACCATATGGAGAAAAGCCACAAAAGCTGTTAAGTACATTTAATTACTGTTTTGATGAGCTCATATTTTAATTATGTTTATTGATTCTCTGTGTGTTGAAATAGTTTTAGCATTTCAGGGAAAAAAAAAGTGGAATCAATATACTGTAATTACTGAGTATTTTATAATTTTTCTGTGTAATTAAAACTTTCATATAATATTTTTAACATTTTTTGCTAATCCTTCAGCTGTGATTGGCTGCACTTCCTTATATGTTTAGGTCAGCTTTAATTTTCATTCTTCCACAATGTGAAGCGAAGTTCAGGACTAAACATCATTTCCATCAAATACTTTCCTTCCCCTTAGACCTTCTTAGGAAATAAAAAATAACATGCATATGTTATTTACTAACACAACACCAGCTGTGACACATTGGTACATCTTCCACTTGGAGCTGTCATGACAGCACTGGCTAACACTGTAGCAACAGCTTGATGTGTAAGGCAGCTAAGAAAGAGGTCTTCCTAATGTAACTGTCACTGTCCTATTTCATTACAAAAGCTGGCATTTTATCTAAAATGGTAAAAAAAAAATTGACTTTAAAAAAATCCATATGTCTCTTTGTTCAGGTAGAAAATTATTTAAGGCAGTTCTTGGACTTTAAAATTAAATTTTCCTAAATAGAGCTAAACTTCCGGATTATTTAAAATGGTAAAGCAGATGTAAATGCATAAGGGACCTGATCCTCCAGTGGTATAACAGGTAAAGTCATTTTGTTTTCATGGTGAGAGAAAATGTCTGGACACAAAGATTGGCTGAAAGCAGATACAGCCACACGCTTGGGTTATAGAATAGTGAGAAACCAAGTAGCTGTTGCACGTCATGATGAAGAGAGGCATGTGTTTCACTTTGACTGTCCCTTATGAGACATTATTTTTTTTCATAATAGGTAAATTAGATGATATTGATTTCTAAATCACAAATACTGCTCTTACTCAGTTTCCTTACATGTCTGTTTATCCAGATGAAAGGACCTGATAAGCAGGTCCTGTGTGCTGGAAATAGAGTCAGCAGTGACAGAACAGGGAGTTTTAACAGAGGGACCTGAACAGAGGTTGCTTTCACCAGACACTAGAATTCCAGTGATGGGACTGAGTTTTGAAATGTCAGGATTTCTCACATGATGAAAATTCCATCCTCAGGGAAGCTCTGATGTTTGTAGACATAAGGTGATGATGAGCTTCAGATCTTTCTCTTTTACTTTGTTTAGGGGTTTTGATTTCAATAGTGTTAAAAGCAAGAAGTAGTGTCGTACCATTCAGCCATTAAGCTCAACTTTCATTTATTTGCACCCTTTTATGCCAAATGGATAGCAAATTAAAAAAAAAAAAAACAAACAATTCAACCACTTGTATTTTAAGACTCTTACTGTAGAAGCATCGTTTTCACCCTTTCAGTTAACTTTTGAATCTCTAGTAAAATGTTAGAAGGGTACTCTGTGCTCCAGACAGTCAAACTGGATTTGTTACATGAAGAGCTATTCTTAAGTATTGTACCCTTGGCTCTCAATCCCTTACCTGAAGGTCATGAGATTACTGTGAGAAGGGGCAGAACGTATGACTCTGGTAACAAAAAGAGGTATCAAGAGCTGAAAGAGAATATTTATGGGAAAAAAAAAAAAACCCATATGATAGCAACAAATAGAGCTATCTGGAAGAAAAGTAGAAAGGATAGATAGGAAGAATTCAGAAACAACATGTAACTGTCTATTTGGAATGATAGGCCATGATTAAAGATGGGTTGGGTGTTGTCTTGACCCCCAGATAAAAGTAAGTGGAAAAAGAGGGAACAGAGAAAGAGCGTGGAGTCACAGAAAGGTGGAGTCCTCATTTACTCCTCTTTGAAGCACTTACTTGTTCTGGCCAGCTGCCCCTGCTACAGACCAGGAAAGGCCCATAGATGTTAGCAGGAGTTGGAGCAGTGGGACTCTGCAGAGGTTCTCCAGAACCTCCTCTGTTTGTTACAAAATGGATTTCACCAAGTTTTCAGCAGAGGAGCTGGTGTCCTCACTGCTTGTACCTGCCACTGAATCCACAGGGTCTGGAGGGGTCTCCAAAGTGCAGGAGCCCTATCGTGGCATCTTCTGGAGTCTGCAAAACAAGCATTAAGTGCTCAAAGTCAGCATGAATATCAGGGATGTTTTCATCAACCCTTAATGCACGTTTTAGACAAACTCATTTCTGGGTGTATCTGTAGACATTACCTTCATACTCTTTACAATAGAATTCAAGTACATTTCTATCATCCTTTAATAATGTATACATACAACATACATACAACATGCTGCATACTTAAATATGAAAAGCTGATCAAATAGATACACCTGGGAAAATGAAACAGGAGAAGAGTCAAGCAGCCCTAGTTATTTCCTACCACAATGTAGGACTCTCCATTTAAAGATAAAAGGCTAAAATCTTTTGGCCTTTTACAATACACCACTACAAACTCCAGGTAATTCTCCAGAAGTTGGAGGAACTATTTATGGATTCTGCCATGAAGAGGCCAATCTTCCCCAGGAAAGACTGTTTGATATCTATCTGTTGACTTCTACAGGGGTGGAGAGAACATACAGGAGGATTTGCCAGTGTAGTAATTTAAGCACACGTTCCTCACTGAAATAAAACATTTCAGATAATTGAGATGGTAGTGGTGAAATGGTTGATTAGACTAAGAGGTCTCAACTGCATGAACTAGGATCAGTGTCTGCCATAACTTTGAATTTCCTGGCTTTCCTATGTGTGATATTATAGTTGTTTCAACATAGTTTCTTGGGTTTTTTTGAAATAGAAAAAAGATAAAGGATAATAAAAATACTCTACTTCAGAAAGGCTGCTTTGCTGTCCTTTTTGTTACAGGACTGTTACATAAAAACAGTTTTCAAACAGCTTGTTATCCACCCATTATTCTGGTAGCGCTCCTACAAAGTGGTAACCATCTAAGGGATAAATACCCATTTATAAACTTCTTTGCAACACGATATAATTTACCTGACAGGCCCAAATGGCTCCTGCAGATATGTTACAACTCCGGGCAATCACATAGGTAATATTCAAGAGAGCAGCTACAGATCAGAAAGTCTTTTGAACGCTGGTAAATGTGTAAGTACAGCACATATGTTTCTCAGTGTAGTAACTCAGCTGTTTCATTTCTCTCTTTTGCTTAATATTCAGTCTCTGGAGAGTTCTGGCCCTGGCTCCAGCTTGGCAGTTTCACACACATAAAAGTCTCGATCACGCAAGTTTTGTGAGCCACCAGACAAAAACAAAACTTTTTTTTTCTTCTGACTTTTTTTTTATGCAGCAAAACACAATGGATTATGAGAAACATAATCAACCCCTTTTCATTTTAATTAGCAGCATGACGTGCAGGTTATAATTGTGTTTGGGCATGTTTGGGTAAGGTGCATGAACAACCATCAGAAAAAGATGAGTGGACTGCAAGTGCTCCCTGCATCCAGGCTGCCTCAAGAGATTTGCTCCCCAGGTATTTCTCTTGCTATGAAGCCGTGGCAAGAAACCTCATCAGGAGACCTGTAGCCCAGCAGCACCCAGGAGGTAAATTTAAGACCTCTCTTCCTTTAACTTATCTCTGCCTTGCACTGTTGAAAACCTGAACCCTCCATCCTCCAGATTTGATCTGAAGCGCATCAGTTCTATCATTAATCTGATGAAACCTATTAAATTTGGGATCATACCTTTGAACTCCTCCAGCTGCAATTATGAGAAAGTTAAGATCATGAAAATCCAAGGTCAACTAGAACTAATAATTTTAGTAATTTCATCACGTCTAACACCTTTTACATGGGAAGACTGAAGTCAAAGAATTCAGGAAAATTTTGATACTTTAGCAGTACCTTTTAATACCTGCTGAATATTTCCAGATTGCTCCATATTAAATGGAGTGTTAAGATATTTTCCAAGCACTGCTCAGAGTAGCTTTCATTTCTTGTTCACTTTTGTGTATTCATTGATTATTGATAGAGTAAATCAAATTTACTGATTAACACATTTAAACTTAGTACTGTTGCAGATAA
This sequence comes from Merops nubicus, assembly GCF_000691845.1. Classification (NCBI taxonomy): domain Eukaryota; kingdom Metazoa; phylum Chordata; class Aves; order Coraciiformes; family Meropidae; genus Merops; species Merops nubicus. The sequence goes on along the minus strand of NW_008615664.1, from coordinate 65,526 downwards.
TTATTTCTTGCCTATGAGCAGAGACCTTTTTGCTTTGCAAACAATTAAGAGTCACAGGCAGTTGCATTTTGTTATTTCTTTGAATAAGTTAAGATTCTGAACTGAATGAAAACCTGTTGTTCTTCATGTGTGGGAACCTGCTTATTTTCTTGCTGAGTGCTTGCCAGTTGAGGACCATTACTAGGCAGAATTTTTTTCTTCACTTGCCTTATCCATAGAAAGTAATCACAGCAGGTTAAAAATAATAATAATAATTAAAAAAGCAAGCAAACAAACCAACCCAAACTATCAGAAATGACAGCAAGAGTCTACGAGAGACACTTCTGTGAGGTCTCATGTATGGATGAATCTGTAAATTCCAAGGAGCGAGCAGCAAAGATATAGCAACACTGCTGAAGTCTTCTTGACTTCAGATTCTGCCCAAACCAGGTTTGCGTGTAGACGTTGTTGTCATTAAATGTCACAAGGAGCTGGACAGACATAGTAAATGAAAATTTGCCCAGAAAAAAATATTTCAAATGGTGTAAAATTCGTTATCATCATTAAACTCTGTGCAACAGCTATGAGACAGACCCATACCCTGCTCACTGGATGTATCACGAGAGGCATCAGCAACCATGAAGGCTTACCTCTGTACCAGGCATGCCTATGCAAAATCACACAAACGTATGTAGAGCCCTTTTCCCCTTCCAGGGTTCCATTCTCCTAAGAGAAGGCTGAGAATGAGGGACACATATTGTCCTCAGTGCAGCTGTCCATGGGAATTGGAGACCTGTTTTGTCAACTCCTTCCTTCAACCTACGGAGAATTTTCTTTCAGAAAAATAAGATAACCAACATGGAAAATACAGACCCAATTCCTGCCACATCAAATTTCACTGCAAATGTAGGAGCACAAGAATTGTGCAAGTGTAGCATTGAGTACCGGATTTCATTCTGCTCCACAGGAGATTTATCTCTGTTGATACAAGCAATGCACTGAAAAATTAAAGCCCACCTTCCAAAGAATGGTGAAAAAGTGAAGGAAAAATCAAACTAACAAAACAACTGCTGGGCAGAAGTGGTTGAACACTTTGCCATCTGTTAATAGGTTGTCAGCTGGCACAAATAACCATTCCCCTTACCTGGGGTCACTTTCCTGTGTACTTCTCCTTCCCTGTTTCCCCAGCCACTCCAAGCAGGTCACTGGGGAAGGGGAAATCAGAGTGTTCCCCATCACAGGGAGAAATCAGAGAGGGTACAAAGTTTCACTTAGCTTTAGATTAGTCTAAATTAAATAGAGTGGCCTGGGGAGGGGTCTCTGCCTGTGGGGCAACCTGATAGTGAAGCTAGAATCACAGTCTATCTATGTTCTAAATTGATGGCAATGAAAATAATACTCCCCAGACACAAAAGTACACTTGTTTTCAGATTAATGCATCCTGAATGTGAGCTTTTCATCTCCTTTCTGAATGAGTTAACGTGTGCTTGTTCGTCTTGGCCAGAAACTGAACTGCAGATTCATTATTTGGAAACTTATTTGTGCTGAAGTCCACAAGGCCAGTGGCTTGGGAAGATGAAAACAGCTTTCCACAGGGTCTCATTTTGGGAAAAGCTGGTTGCCCAGAGCTGCCAAAGGCATTCGCAAAGAACTCCTCTATTTGCACGTTATATTTGGGCTGAAACTGAGACAGTGAATACCTAACAGCTGTCAGGCCTGATCCAAGGATCTCCAACAGCTCTTTGCAAGAGTGAAGGATGCATTTGAAAACCAATTCATACCACCCACTAAGGAGCCCAAGAATGTTGTCATCTCACAGCAGCACCGCATGTTCCCTCTTCTCAGAGAAGAGCACTGCTATTTGCCATGACTGCCAGATCCCATGCTCATATCAATTAATTCCTGGAGTGCACTGTCAATTAATATGTGTAATGGATGATAATTCCACAACTGTTCTAGCTTCATTTTGTGTTTTCTAAATTGTTGTTAGTACAAAAGTAAATTATTATTCTTTGATTAATACAGCAACACATTTTTTTTTTGTGAGTTTTCAGATAATGCCTTTTCAATAGTACAATTCTGTGTATTTTTCTCACTTATCTGTGGATAGAAGATGTAAGATAGAAGATAGCTGTAAAATACATCTATCAAGATAAGCTTATAATTACTGTTCTTTCTGTAACTGCAGAAAAATTACGCTAATTTTGACATAGATGTTTCATTATATGTAGTTTCAGTTCAGTTTTCAATGAAACAGAATACTGAAAAAAAAAATAATTAAAAATTAGATTGAAAAGCCAAAACAGCATCATCAGCTCATTCCAAGAGATATATTTTGATACTGTCAAAATACTTTCAGACATTCTGGCAACACTTGACTTTTTGCAAAGTATTTAGGCTATGAGAAATAACGTGGTCTGACAGAGCGTGTCTTGTACACAGTCTCTTCAAAGTTTCTCCAGTCTGATGTCATTTTATATTTGTCTTAAACAATAGACTATTCAACTTGATGGGACTTATTTGTAATATGTTTTTCACTGTTATTATAAATCTGCAAGAATAACTGCCCGTAGTCCTGGCTGATATAAACTCCCCAAGCACAACCGGTATTAACACTTAAATCAGAGGCCCCATCCTTGGCCTAGTTTATCCACATATCTTGATCAAATCTCCTTCTTTTTCCAAGCATTATTATTTGTTATTTCCCTGCTATCTATGCCTATGACTGTAATTTCATCCTGCAAAACGCTGTTACACACGGTGAGAGCAGAAGAAAAGCCCCACCAGTGCTTGTTCTACAGTCCCTGACAAACGGCAGTTGATCCACTGAATCCATCCTACCTGAAACCTTCCTTATACTTTCATACTGATGCTGCAAACACCATTCCTGGACATGTAATATTTCTGTGACTTCCTACATGTCTGCTTGCTATTTCCAAAACTGGTTGGATTTTGAAAAGACCTAAAGATGAAAGCCCAACGTTAAAAAATCCGAATTTGTAAACTCACAAAGTCACTTTGACACTTGGACGAAAGGTGTTAAATGATCAGTTTTTTCTTATGATGCATACAGTGATAATAAGCAAGGCATAAGTTGAAGAACTGAGAAAAACCTCTTTCTTAGCTCTGGAATTCACCCTCAGACAGTGGCATTGCTGTTCAGTCCAGGAAAACCAGGATCTGAGTTTGCATCAGTGAAAGCCCTGTCCAGAAATAAGAACACCAAGCTACAGGACAGTGACATAAAGGCACAATTCAAATTCCTTTACTGGGCAATCACAGAGCATCATACTTCAGGATCACAGGCTCGTCACAAATCTAGGAGCTGAGAATATTTTAAGAAGTTTCTCCAAGCTGTTAATCTATTATGGTCTTTTTAGTGTCTGTCCTGTATTATAGGGTGCATTTCACAGTTGTCTTGACTACAGACAAATCATGACAAATAGACAGGCATATTTTTATGCATTCATAAACAGAATGGATCCAAATTTAGCTTTGTAAGAGCAGTTTATTCAAGCTCTAAAATACTTAAAATGAATTACTTATAATGCAACAATTATGTAAAACATGAGATTTCAAGGTTGCCTTGGCATGACTCTGTCTGACAGGTCACTTTTGGTAAGGTAAGCTCACTTCTGTCTCTCATCCGTGTCACTAAAACCTTCTCATCAAAGAACAAAATCACATCCAAACCAAGGCTCTTATGGCAAAATACGTTTTACAAAATAAGCTAAAACCAGTAGAAAAACAAACAAACAAACAAACAAACCAAAGCCCAAGCAACATTATCATTTCCAATGGTATTTTAGCTCTGGTTTTAGGAAGATGCATGCAGGTATGTAAGTATCTCCTTCTCGTCATGGGATTTTCATCTGCATCCCAGCATGTGTGCTGGTGAACCACTGAAAACTGAATGATCTTATCCAGTTAATTCTTTTAGACTTCATTTTAGCAAAGCGTAAAATTAAAATTACTCTCACAAATAAAAATGTTAAGACATTTGAACTCGCTGGAGCTTTTGAACCCTGGTTAAATTTTAAAATCTACACTTGGTAAAAATGAATTATCATTTTACTTATGAAGTACTTTAAAATATTACAACACAGAAGAACTGTAGAAATACTGAGCCATCCACTAAAGTGAGAATATAAATTCCCCAATCTAATAGTTATTTGACTGAGCTAATATTGAAACACTTAATAGCATTTAAACAAAAAAATGTTCAAATTTCTTTTAAAAGTAGTACTCTGATCATAACATTTAAATTAGCATATTCATTAGAGAAATCCTGTGCCGAGTGAAACTCTAACATTGTAGTGAGCCAAATTGACACACAGAAATATATTTGCCTTAAAAAGAAGATAGACTCTAATGTGGGATATATCAGCACATGGAAATATTCTTTGCCAGGGCTACTGTATTTGTCCCCCAGAGCAAGTTATCATTTAACTTTTCCCATTTTTTCTACTAAAAAGGCAATCCATATTTTCCAAGAACAAATTAACATTAGTTTCCCAACGTGACAGGAGCGGGTCATATGTCTTCATTTTCATTCTAAATATAAATGAAAACATGAGTGTTTATTTTTAAGCCCGCAGACCAAAGCATCTAATTGATCCCACTTGGGAGACGGGGTCTGAATAAAGGGCCATTATGTTTTGATGAGATAGGCAATTGCCTTGAACTTGCCAGGAGTTCAGGTGTGGGTAGATCTGCACCCCGAGCGCTCGCAGGAATGTCGGTTTCTGCGCACTCCTGCTCAAGCATCTGCCTCGTGGAGCCCTTGTAGGGACCGGCTCCATTTCACTAGAATAACTTCACTATTCATGAACAATAAGGTTCAAATTGTACTTTTCTTTAACACAACATTAACTCTCAAAGAGCTGGAAATTCAGTATTCTGTTCCCTAAGCTTAGATTCCAAATCAGTCACTGAGAACATTATATGAGCGGTAATCCCATTAAATATATCATCTTGCAAATATCTAAATCCAGTTAATTAACTTGTATTGCAAAAGAACTCCAAGATATAGTTTTCAGTGAGCAAACTTACATTTTAGGTTGCTAATTATATCAGAAATAAGTTTCATATCTCCTTTTTATTTAAAAATTAGAATAAGATCACCTAAAAATCTATAAGCATCAGCAAAATACATGCTATAGACATAGAGAAATTTTTAAAAAGTCTGAGTGTTCTTTATTAAACTCTTATCTTGTGGAGAGATTATATACAATAGAGACCCCTAAACACTAAAAAAGAGGAACATTATCCGAATAAAGTTGTAAACTATTTTTCACTTGCTAAGCAGGAACAAATGACTGGACAGGTAACAACTGAGGTAATTTTTCAGCTGACAAAGAATGCAGTATTACAATGTTTATACTTGGAAATTAGCTTACTAAAGGCTAGCACTGGTGAGTGCATAAGAAAAATATTAGAAAAAAAAAATTCCTTGCAACCCAAAGTGATTAAAAAAAATGGATAAAAAGAGATTTTTTCAAGAGATATGAACTAAGGCATTTTATTATGCCTGCAGCTAAGAGTGAGGCACTCTTCCAGCAAGAATATATTTAAACTGCCTATTTATGTCTTCACGTGATTTTGCTTTACAAATAAATATAAAAATGAAGCTAACAAAAGGCTGTCCCAGCCTGCTCACCAGACTCCTTTTTTAACATACTCACCTAAGGTTTCCCTTCTTTTTCCAAGGGCAGCAATGCCTTGCTAGGTTCCCAGGACAGATGCTTTATTCCAGAGCAGAATCAACGTCTATCAGCAGAGGGGAGGGCAGCAGTGGGGGCCAAGGAAACTTTGGTGTGTTATGGAGCAGGATTCTACACAGGGATTGGATAGGGATCAATCAATGCTGCATTTCAGGGCTGCTTGTAACCATTTGCTTTGCTTTCAAAAGGAACAGTAGGTGGCAAGTGAATTTTAAAGAACTTTAAAATAATTTGACACCACTTCAAGTTTAAAAAGAAAAACTGATTCTAAAAGGTCTTCTTCACATCACTTCAGTTTAAACAGCCATGTGGCCTGAGCACTTCACCTTATGGTCCTTCACAAAGGTGTATGCTGAACTGCAGAGCTCAGCTGAAAACAGGTATCACCTGCCCAAGGTTTCAGTGCAGTGGAGGACAGACTAAATTAGAACCAAACAGAGGCTGGATTAGACCCAGGCTAACTAGATAATTCAGAAAATACTTTGCATGCTAACCAGTCGTTCCTCTCTGCACTCCTCCCCAGGGACTGCACAATGCAGGGCTATATTGGACACTGGATCTCATGGTAAAAACACAGCTATTTTTTATTGCATCTAGATATTCTTGATTGCAATACATTCTTTTCCAGCTGCACTGACTTCTGCTGCTCAGGGACCTGCTGGTCATCACCACTCCTTTGTGTTTGCAGGCTCAGCTGCTCCTGTGAGTCTAAAGGAGATGAGCTAGCTGGACTGCTGCTCAAACTACATCTTTGCCAATGCAGTTTTTTTTCTCAAAAAAAGACAGTAAGGATCATTCAAATGAACAGCCCAGCTCATGGGGTTGCAAAGGATGTGTGGGAAATCCACCATGGATCCTGCAGGCTCAGAAAAGCTTGGCACCAAGAGTGACAAAATCTGGCTGTTTCCTTTGCTAACTGGAAGTGTTCTTCATCCTTATGCTAAAGTCTGGAGTAAGTTTCCCAAGCTTTCCCCATTAATTTCTTGTGAAAAGGTCACTTTCCTGTGCATGCCAGGCAGGGTCCAATGCCACTGAAGTCAGTACCATTCAGTGAGCATACATGAAGTCACTCGTGAATTTAGACAGAAATCCCAGCAGTTTCAAGCATAAAGAACCAGGCCTCTTGTTTTCCAGTTGTGGATAACAGCAAAGATGGAAAAAAATGGGTCAGAGAGGATAAACCCTGCTGCCTTTTTAAAAGACTGACCACAACAGGCAAAACGTTTGCCTATTAAAGTAGAAGAGAGGATATTTTAGAAACAAATCAGCCACAGTATGTGGTTTGGTGTTTTATTAATTGAATTCTGCCCATATTAAACAAGTGGTGCTACTTTTTTTCTTCAAATTATGCCAATTATTATTTCTTTTATGAAAAAAAAATGACTCATGTTTTAGATTGAGTTGCACAAACATGAAACAAAAGCAGTATGGAGTAAAACTGGAAAGAATTTTGAATTATTCCCCTTCAGTTCATCAGTACTTCAGGTCACAGTCCACCACCAATTATCCAAATGGTACTTGGTCTCAAAGGAGCTGATAACTACTTAGTCATCAAAGGGAAGCTTTGGGGACTCCCAAAACCTCCATAGCCACGTCCTCACTTTCACCTGCCACGAGCTGTGCAGTGGTACTGCAGGGTCACTGGCTGAGCATCACAAAACAGCCATTCCCTCAGAAGACAAGGATACATAAATACCTTTATCCCCCCTCCCTCCCTGTGTTCCAAGTCTCCTTCCTCTAGGCATCTCTCCCTTTTCTCTGATGATAGGCTTCTAATTTTGAATCTCTAATAACCACCTAAGATATAGGTCTGAAGCAGCCCCTGCCTGGGGACACCTCCCACTGAGTTAGGTGCTCCTGATGGGAGAACTGCAGCCTGTTCAGTGCTCTAGGAATACTGCACAATTGGAACCCACAGGGTTCAAGTACCCTGCTCTCAAAACATTGGAGAGGACAAGCTTTGTTCCATACTTACAGAGTCTGCTCCTGAAGAGCAAAACATAAGGTAGACTCCATCTAGAACAGTAAGAAAATACACTGTTTGCACCAGGCAGAGCAAGGAAGTAGTGCTCCCCTCCAGGTCAGCCTAGATACAGCTGCTGGGAAAGCAGACTTGTGATCCAATATCTAGAAGTACTTTTGCCCAAGAAAGGTGTCTTTTGACACCATCTAACAGCACATTATTTTTACATCTTGGGCTGTAGCTGTGTACATGATTGTGATTTTGGATCCAATATCCAGGTCTCCAAACTAAAGAGAAAGCCTTCTGGTTCCTCTATAGCATCATCTGTGGCTTGAAAGTTACAAATAAATAGAAGTATTTTCCACTTTATAGATTAAACAGCTGTTTCATGAGTCAAAAGTGACATTGAACAATGCTGTTGTGAGCAGCCCAGTGTGTTACCTTTTCTTGGCTCATTCTCAAAGGTTTGGACAACTTAGTGCCAGAAACTTCACGTCACATGTTCCACTCAGGCAACAGTCAGATCAAAATTAAAGCACATTTTCTTTCCCTTTTGACTATCTCGAGAAACACACATCATCATTTCTGCATCTTGGGCCTCATCATTTTTGCATCATTTTGGGAGGATGCACAGTGGCCAGGTAATTCACTCTTCAGTATTGTTTACTACTTAAAATTTTTAGAAAGCCCTTGTGAGTTTTCTAGAAACCTCAAAAGTATTATGACTCGACATTAAAATAAACGATGCTCTTTCAGCTTGCCTAAATATTCAGTTTTCTTTCCAGTGAAAGGGTTAATCCCTGCATTTTACCCTTTTTGGATCAAGTTGTTGAAAGAGGGAGAGCTTCATGCACCATAGGAACCTGCAGTAGTACCCTAATGACAGTATAATTAGAAGTATCATTGTGGTAATGATTCTTTTCATTTGGCAAAAGGCTTTAACAGAAAAGATCTCTTATTCAGTGGGTTTCACCTGCTCATTCTCTTACCTCTGCAATGCTCCTTTTCTAGGTCAGCATCAGAAGTTAATACTGGGTGTTTGACAAGGCTTCAGACTTTGTGCTCATCAAACTAATTAAAGAGAAAAACATCCAAAGCCTAGCGAATTATTTTACTTTTTAAAAATGCTGCCCATTCATCTTGCTTAAAGATTTACCTGGCTCAGTGGGTTTGATTAATGAAAAGGACAATGAGGCTTCTGTCAGTGCAACCTACAGTCACTTGGTTCAGGGTCAGCAGGTTGAGCGAGAGGCCTCCATGTCTATATTTAGTCTCTCTACTTTAAAAATCCAAAGGATTGAAACATTATTGATTTTATCAGCATGCCACAGTTTGGAGGAAAAGCCAAGAACTCTCTTGATCTCAAAATTCATTCAACTTTTGGATTTGTTTAAGTTAAATTGCAGATCCCCCATGGTTGTCCTAGATATACACAGGTAGAATGGCTTTACATTAACACCAAAACTGCATCTGAATGTTTTGGAAGTGGAGTATAGACTCTAAGTAAGTTTAAAGTGTAGATTCTTATCAGTTGCTACTAAGAAAAATTTACAGTAATGTACATGTTTGCATAAACTCTGAAAAGACCAAAAAAAAAGAGGGGGATATGATATATATTAAATACTAGTGAACTTACAAAACAATCATAAGTGCCCTGATCATGCAAAAAGTTTTCAATACAATTAGCTATACTATAACAAACTCTCTCATTATTGGATTGGAGCTTTGTCTCTGCTGTAAATTTGAAACAAGGTAAAAAAAAAAAATCACATTCATATAATTCCAGGAATAGCAAAAAAACCAGAAGTCAACATGGTCCATGGCTCCCCTTTGTTTCAACAGAAGGATGCAACGCCCATCAGACTTGCTGAACTTGGGCTGCTTCTCTGTGGCTTCTCTCTGTTGTGTTGCCTCCTTGTGACACAGGCAACGAGCAGGGAAGTACCCAGCAGGGATTAGAATCTGCCCTCTAGTGATTAATACAGTTAATATTTGGCAGCGTCATTAATATTATTTATACATTAGATAATTACATATTCATTACATAATGATTTCATTATGCAACAGTGATAATGCTCATGCTTTACACCTTGCTAAGAGGTCCTTGAGTATAATCAATGGACTGAGCATCTAGCAGCTTGCTGATAATTATGGGTTAGGATCATTAATAGCTCCTTCTACAGATGTTTATAGCTGTACAAGTCACAAATCATGCCCATCATCCCAGGACAGCTACTGTTGCACAAACCCACACACTATTACACACTGAGATTGTGCAAAACAACCATCCAGTTGCTTCACTTTGGTGCTTAGGGCCAATGTTTTCAGTTGTGTGAGTTAAGCAATAACACCCAGATCCTCACCTGCAAGGTTGAGTAAGATTTCCTTGCTGATGTAAATGACATAGAAGCAGGGCTGAAACACATGTCTACAGCCAAAGGAGCAGCATGACAAAAAGGGTGTTTGTGATTCAGAGGGGAGGGCATGATCCTAAAGTTTACTCTTGTAAGCAGTCTTTGACAAGTAAAAGGCTTTGTTATATGCTACTGTACCTTGATTTTAAGGCAACTCTTGAGGTCCTTTACCAAGAATTAGTTTTATCATACCAGAATAACAAAACAGTGCATCATAGCAGCGCTCCACTGCTTTGTGACAAGCTCTGCTCCAGGAATCCAGAAGAGCTTCCATAGCTGAGCCCAATGCCCATCTTTCTTTAGGGCAGGCTCCCAAACCTTATTCTTATCCTGCTAATTCAGCTGGGCAAGAAATAGAGAGGCTTCATGAGAATCTTGGTCCCAGGTTTTGTCTGTGACATACACAAGTCCTAGTGTAGAAATGAGACACCAAGTCCTACAATGGCCTTCTGCTGGCCACTTGCCCAATACAGAATGACATTATCATTAACAGGCAGACCAGCAGCCAAACTCCTCCCTCTGCTACCACATCACACCCCAGAGACCCAAAGTGCCAGACAACCAGAGGGAGGAACAAGTCAATGCACTCACCCACCACAGTGGATGTGAAGAACAGAGCAAGCCAGGCAAGAAGCCAAGCCATGGGTGATGGTAGCAGCCAGGCCATGAGCCCAGTTATAGAGCAGGGACTCAAGGACAGCTTCATGCTCTGGCCCTGCCATCCTGGGAACTCCACTTGCCAGGAAGAGTCAGGGAGCCCTTCCAATAGCCAGAATCCCCACACAGCACAAGAACTGTGTAGACAAACCTCACAACTCCACTTCAAGCAGAGTCAGCTCTTACAGAGGTGGCTTCTTGCCCCACCTCCAAGTTAATGTGGAAGATGGGGGCACCTGGTGGTGATCTCCTCATCAGTTCCCACCCAAGGCTGGCCAGACCCTGGGTGAAAACCAGTCAGGAGGGTCTTTCTTGCCTGGTTGTGGGCATCTGCCAACTTTCACTCAGGGCTGGGGTTTAACCCCAGCACTCCAAATGATGACTGTGCTTTCAGGGGCATCAGGGCACAAGTGAATGGAGAACATCCCCCTCTTACCTGCACCAGCTCCTCTGTGCATGGCCTCATGTTTCATCCCCCCTAGTCAGCCCTGACTGCAGCTGCTGGCTAGTACAGCCGTGGAAACCCACTCTCATTCAGCAATCACTTTATTCTTGCAAATAAAGCACTCAGGGGCTTGATCATCTTATCTACCCTATCATCTAAGAAATGCATTTGGATAAAGGGACATTTGCAGATCAGTCTTTTATCACGCAAGTATTTCAGCTAAAGAAGGTTTTCCAGGACTCAACTCTGTGTATTTAAAATGCAAAATTCAAAGAAGTTTTATTGCCAGACTTTCACTTCTCAATAATTATGTCTTAATTGTTCTACAAGTGTGTGTTACAATTTGTCATGCATTCAAGGAGTCAGCACAGTCAAAAATCCACCTTTCTTCTTCCTAATAAATCAAGAAGTTGGATTTTCAATGCTGCTTTTTAAATGCAGCCACGCACTGGAGTTCTGCCTAGATTTTTAAATAGGTAAATACTACACAGGGATGTTTGCAAGAAAAAATAAAAAAGGGAAAAGAAAGAGAGATGAGATCACTGAGGGGAAGAAAAGTGTCATCTTTTCCACCTAGCGAGTTAGATAGCAAATATAGCCAGCGAAGAAAAAGGAGATCAGACACAGAACTCAATTTTTATTGTATTAAATTTGAAATACCTCATCTCTTCATTCCCATGAGAGAATTTTATATCATCCTTCACACTGTACTTCTGCAAGAGCCATTTGCAACCATGCTGCCTATGGTTTTTCAAGGCCTAAATTTCTAATGTAAGGAGGTACATTTTTTTAGTATGCCATCACTTATAGTGCACCCACCCACTGAAGGTCTGAACATTTCCTGCAGCAGCTTTGAGATAAACATTTCCTGATACCTGCAAGAAAAATATTGTTTACAAATGAGAAATTCTGATGCCCAATATTCCAGGCAGCACTAGGTGTTAGATCTTCTTTCTTGACATCATTACACATTTCCAGGTGTTAGGTATTTCATTATTTAAGAGTAGGTAGAAAAACCAGACAATAACTATTCATAAAATGTCATATTCTCCAAAGGGTTGTTTGAGTTAATACAGACCATAAAGTTCTCACTTTTATTGGGCTTGAAAATGATAGTTATTTAAAGGAAATTATGTCACTATTTGAAATGTTTTACCAGAAGAAACTGCTTAGCACCTTATCTTTAAACCACCAAGGAAGAAACTCCAGAGTTTCCACTACATTAGAGCTTTCTGACAGCTTTTGCTAGTGTTGGAAAGCTATATTGATAAAATAAGAAATATTCTTCCTTTCCTAGCTCCAGAATACCAAGGTCATCAGCACCATGTTTGCTTGGTGATTAGCCATTCCTAGTCAGCTGAAGGCCAGCTCACTTCGAAAACACATACGTAGTTGAGTGCAGACAAAAACTCAGTTTAAGAGAAGAATTAAGATCTAAAAGGCAAAAGGAAATGGCTCCTGACACTACCCTGCAGCTGAAACAGTCCTGGAGATCTTGGTTGTTGCCTTGCAGCTACGGCAGGTGCTTGCCTGCCTGCTAACCAGAGCAGAGGAGCAGCAAGCCAAGAGGCTTGCTATAACAAGAGTATGACAGATACACCTGCAGAGTGGTTCTCCTCAGTGTCTTGTTCAACCCCCTGTGGGACAGAAGCAGCCAATTTGTTCAGCTGGGGCAGGTCTGTGGACTCAGCCACGGGCACCTCACCACTGTTACATAAAAGGGGGCTCTGAGGGGGGAAGAACCAAGATGCAAGGAGAGGATGCACACAAAAGGAGACGTAAGATCACACTAACAAAGAGGATCAGGGAAGCAGAAACCATGTTAAATAGGTTCCTGCTATTGGTAAGGTGTGGATATAAAAACAGAATCAAAATATCTAGGTTTGGATGTAGAATGGGTTCCAGCTCTTGCTAGACTCTTGGGTCTGTGACAAATACTTGCAGAGCGTATTTGTTTGAAGTCTGCAGATCAAAGTCGGTGCATAAACCATGCTGTGGCTCATACCATTACAAAACTCCCCAGATACTGAAAAACCAGTATGGAAAATGCAAAAAAAAAAAAGAGGAGTAACTCTTTGAGATAGATGAAAACTATGGTTGTATTTAAGGATTTCACACTGACATAAATAGATATAATTTATCACAACACTAGCAAGAGCTGTTCACCTCTCAGTGAAGGATTCTTGTTATTCGTACACACACACATTTTAAAATAGGATGAATAAATAAAAAGCACCCGAGTGTTCCATTGCTGTCCATGTTTCTCACCTCCCAGGATAGGGTCAGAAACCAACTATGCTGCGTAGCACGTTAGCTAATTAAGAGGGTTGGAAAAGGGACATTTGTATTGTACAGTATATATTTTCTGAACGGAGGAAGTCTCATAGAATCTCCTTATCTGTTACTACAAAATACTCTGGATTAGCAAATAAATTCTGCAGCAGAGAATCCTTTTGGCACGTCTGTTCAAGTATGCCATCAAAATAGTGGGTGATAAACTGGTTGTGATACAGGTGCCAGTTTGCCTTTGTGACTTTTGCTGGATCCTTCAATACAGTCATTCTGAAGGTCCCAGATGTTCAGTCTAACAGCTCACAAGCCTCATTTGTGTTACAAGCCCCCCACTCCTCAGTACGGCTGTGCTTATTCCTGTAACAACAAAGTAGGTATTTCTTTCAATAACATTCACTTGTCATTAGAAAAATATCCTAATTATGAATTCAAAAGTGACAGATTGTGAGATTCAGTTTGCAAAGATGATGTCACTGGTGGGGAATTGGTGGGTAACCTGCAATTACCTCTTTGAATAAAGACATCAGTGTTGTATCTGAGAAATAATGGCTAATGATATGTCTTCCAAAAGGAAATAGCGTTATTAATTACCTTACTGTGAACACACCACTTATTGACAGCTTTGAAGGCCATTCATCCAATTAAGTATAATGACTAAAAGCTTCATTTGGCCTTCATGGTTATACAGATGGGCTAAGAACAGAGAGCAAGATCCTGATTTCATTTATAAGCTTCATAAATATTCAGAGAAAGTCACAAACACCCATGGAGCTACCGTGGTTTCTATTGCTGCGATTACAGTCAGGCTGTGGCAGGTAATGATGGTATAGAAAGCACTGTAAATTGATACCTCTAATACCTTGAAGACTTATTGTTGTGCAATAATACAATCTGTCATCTCTTCTGATTGTTACTAAGCACTTTGCTTCCAAGCACTTTCCTATCAACGTTTAGGGGGTTTTTCTTTCCCCACCTATCGTCCAGGTCTGCATACAGTTCAATGACAGGTGATTTACTTGCAACCGCAGCCCCATCTAAGTTACTTCTTACTAACAAAACAAATTTCTGCAAGATTTCACAGTTTTCATAATTTTTTTTCTCCCTCAGATGAATCTAAAAATCATTCTAAAAATTCTTTGTTCATACTATAATTTGCCACTGCTTCTTATTTTCCTCACATGCTGCTGTAGGAAGAACAATGCAGCTGAAACAAACAGAATTTCTTTGGATTTTTCTTTCTGTAAGTGAGAAGAGAATCTGAATGCAGACATAAAGGATCATTCTTATGAACCCACCTAGGCATCTCTATGGTCCTCTTCAACATGTTGTTTTCCTGATTAATTATTTTAATGGATGGCAAGACAAATCCTAGCACATGGCACAGCTCAGCTAACATGCCTCTAAAATAACAGTGTGGGTATTAACATTGCTTCTGCCATCACTGCCTCTTATCTTTGAACAGCAACAGGTTGCTAATGATATGTGGTTATTGTTTTCACATTTTGGAACATCAAAAATGCTGACAGACTAAGGTGGCAACAGTTTGCAAGCACTCAGGTAGAACATCAAAGACCCTACTAAAGGTTTAGCACACACCAGCAGTAGCAACAGTTTTAGATCTAACTGTACTGCCAGTCTAATCGCTCAGAAATCTGATAGTGATGCTCATATGACAGCCAAGAAATGCTTTTTTTTGTTAAATGGAAAGCAACATTACAGCCAAAAGGCAAAGCATCTGCAAGTGCTTTGTTTCTGTGCAGCACTGAAAAGCCAAGAAACTCACAACCTTGTAACAGCTGACATCGTAGAATAACTTAATGCTGCCAACGGGTCTTGAGAGAATGCAGAATTGTATGTAAATATATCAAGTAAATGTTTTTAAGTGCTAGGTCTTCACCCTGTGCAAACAAGTTGCAACAGCAGTATTTATCAAAAGGGAGCCTGATGCAGAGAAGTCAGATTAATTGTTTATGCAGAGGCATTCAGACTGCATCGCAATGAATGTATGCCCAGAAAGGAAATGTTCTAGGGATCATCTCCTTCATGTGAATGACTGTGAATGAACTAAACATGGTAGCAGCAATTTTAAGCATGATTTTAATACCTTTTGCCACTTTGCATTGGTTGTATTCACTTGGAGTTGACATGAAGAATGAAGAGCAACTGTTACTAAGCAGGCCAGAAATACAACTGCTTTGTAGATGAGCCTCACACGTGAGGGTACCAAACTGTGGAAAACCACACTCTTGCCTGAAGATGCCTGAAGAGCCATCATCTCAGGGTAGGTCAGTAAATTGTGATCTCTTCTTCCTGCATTACCATATTTCTATGACTATAGTCTGATACTGTGGCAGACCACACTTCCTGCAAGATGGGCAGGGATCCCAACGATTGCTCTATTTTGCTTTTCCTGGCTATTATTCAGAAGTTACATCTGGCCTTATGGTTTCCCAGGTAGGTCAAACATTTCTGTTACTAGGAAAGTGGGATGTGGGGAACAGGCAAAATACAGATAACACACAAATGGAGCAGATGGATCCAGCTGAGAGCCTGGATTTTGTGCAGTTACCTGGCACGTGCTTTGGAGCTGTGCAGTGTTGCAGGGTCAGTTCCACAGCAGGGCTCTGCAGCCTGCTCAGCCTGGACAGAGATTCAGACTCAGCTGTGGTGCTGGAATTCAGTTTGGTTGGGTTTTTCTTAATCTTGTTCGACATCTTAATTTTGTTTATGAACGCAGGAATGAAAGTCCACACTGAAACATTGTCTGCAGCTTTGACACTAACTAAGGCACATGACTGTCCAGTGCCCTCCTTTCCATTCTATCACGTGCCAGGCAGCAATAAGGCACAGTGACCACCAAATGGTCGTGACACATCCTCCAGCCTGATGTGGTTCCCCATAATGGCTCTTACGAAACCAGACAAGGACAAATGAGACATTGCATGTTCCTAGGGTTATAGCTGCTTGAAACTGAAAGCTGAAAAACGAGTCTGATCAGCATGACTGGCCTCAGGAGGCAAACAGAAATGTCATGACCTCCCCATGTGTTATCTCACTGCCTCCAACTTTTTCCATTCAAGAACATCAGAGGAAGCTGAGGAAGCAGCAATGACATAGTTCCTTTGGGTCCCTTCACTAATCCTTCACCACCTTCAATGACACACTTCTCTAGCTGTCCGTTTAGCCCACAGCAAAACAAGCCCAATCCCCCAACTCCCTCTCATTCCTTGCATTACAGATCACTGGTGGCAAAGTTCACACCGGAACTGGGGTAAGTTGGGAGATGCAAGTTTTAACTATCTCAGTGAAAAATCAAAAAGGACAAGGTCACCGTGTTTCATAACATATACCACAAGCAAACTATCTTTTCATCTTGCACATTGACCAGAGATAATGAGGAAAAAGGTTAAAAAGCCTCATAAAATCATTAGGGGAACTGTTTTAAATTGATCACATCATATTGTAAGGAGGCAAAAGTCATACAAAAACCAGCAAAATTTATTCCCAAGAAGCAAACAAAAAATATTTTCCAATTAAAGCATTTAATTATGACAGCTACCATGGTGAGTACAATAAAAGAACATTACCAATGAAAATCTAATTTCTCGATAGCATCCTAATTCAGGCTGTAATTTTGCAGACATGTTTAACTCTAATAGCAAATATAGCAGCACTGATTTCATATGCTCTTTTTAGTTACTAAAGGTAATCATGAATACAAGTGTTCTCAAGACTGGAATTTAGAGTTAGCAAATACATGATAAAATTTAGAACTGTCTCCACAGTACCAAAAGAAAAGAGTAATATTTTTGTACATTCTACAGTCCACAATATTACAACAAAGTGTAGTTTCAGTTCTTAAGCCAAGACACTATCAAAGTGCCTTTGTAGCAAAAAAGGGTTAGCAAATACATGATAAAATTTAGAACTGTCTCCACAGTACCAAAAGAAAAGAGTAATATTTTTTTCACATTCTACAGTCCACAGTATTACAACAAAGTTTAGGAAGGCTTTCAATTTCTTAAGCCAAGTCACTATCAAAGTGCCTTTGTCACAAAAAAGGTGAAATATTTGAAGTTAGCAGAAAATATCACGTGCCAATGTGACTAAAGAGAAAATCATTGATAAGAGCAATCCTACCATCCAAAAATTGCTGGACTCAATGCCTATGCACAAAGACTGATGTAATAAATACAGCGAGAAGCAAGGCATAGGATGAATTTCATGATATTTAATGATATTTCATCTCATGATATACTGGTGCGTGGCATACTACACACCCATAATGCAAGCACCTGCCCTACTCAATTGGATATTCCCCACTGGCCAAAATAATACTGTTAATGTCCTATTAACTTTGGATACCATTAAGTAATTTGTGGCTGACAATGTTCTAGAAAGACTACTGCAATAGTTGCACTTCCATAAATTACACCAGTAGCCAGGCTATCTATTTATCATCCATGGCAGGTGATAAAGCAGGGCTGAAACAATAGGAACTGTATCCCAATAAATCATCTCTACTGCATCACTGAGACAGAAACGAAAATTAAAAAAGAGATACAAAATTAAAAAATTTGTCAGAAGCACATTAAAAATAAAATCAAATCAGTGTTCTGTTTAATGTTCTTGCCATGAGAAAATCTCCCAGTGGAGTCAATGAGAGATTATCTCGGGCAGGGAGTACTGAGCTGGCCTTAACACATTAAAAGATAAATCATATATAGCTGATGCAAGTCAGGAGGGAAAAAAATGTTACGGGAAATGTTTATCTTTTCCAAATCTTTCTTGAGGGCAGTGTTAAAAAAAGGTTGATGTGATTGAAGCGTAATGTCATTACTTGCCAGGGGAAATACAGGATGTTAAGAGGCTGATTAACCTGCCTTCACAGTGCAAGCATGTCGGCCCTATATAATTTATATCATATTAACTTTTTATCTTCTGAAGTTCTCCAACTGCAAAGGCACAGGTAAGCTCAGAAAGCACGTTTACTGCAGTTAAAAGTGTGAGCTGGGACCTGTGTGCCACACTAAAACCCAGAGCTCATCTGAACTTCTTGCAAACCAGAGGAGGGTCAGCTCCAAGGATTTAGTTTAGATCCACACTTAGGTAAAGGTAATTGAGGGCAAACTATAACTCCTTCAACCAGAGGAACTACAGAGCAACGCTGCTTCTGTCAGTGTTGCTTGGGCTTGCACAGGATTTCTTGATGTTAAGAACAGAATTTGATCTAAACCATGCAAATTTCTAACTCACACTTTATGATCTGTGTGTATTTTCTTTTCCTTTATGCTCCAGGATAGACCTACTGCTAAATACCTGTTTTTCTGTGGCCTTCCCCAGCGTCATAACTAACACTTTTCTTTGATTTACAAAACAAAGTTCTCACCTTTGGTTTTCAGGAGCTTCTATTTTGGGCTCAGGCAGCCCTCCTGGAATGCAGCAGAGCATGACTGGGTGCTGCACCTTCACCCTATGCAGGGAAGAGTCTCCCAGGAGCAGCACCCGGGGGTTTGAGGAGAGCCTGACAAAGAGCATCGCTCCAGCACCAACCCCACAGGCAAATACATGCATGCCAGCTCATGCCTCTTAAAACTGTAAGAACAGGCTGCTCCAGAGCATACATCATGAGATTCCCAACCTTGCTGACACCTCCATGCCTGTTGGAACACCAATGAACAGTATCATTACTCTTAAATTCGTTAATAATGTCACTTACTCTCAGCAGACTTTCCAAAGGTGTAAACTTAAACTCACCTTCATCAGAGTGAGTTCAGAACTTCTCCCACTGCCAGCAGAAAATAGCTTTGTGTTAAAATAATATCAAATGATAGATTAAGAAATGTTAGGTATATAAATTTATCAAATCAAATCCTCCAAAGCTGAGAAATAACTTAGGCTTGCCTTATAATACACATCTTTTTTTCCCCCCAGGATGTCCTGTGCTCACGTGAAGAGCTGAAATGAAACCTCTTGCTCTCTCCCTCCCCCTTCCAATCAGCGAGGGGAGACAAGCTTTGAAGACCCATTTCTCAGGGACTGTTATAGGCCCTCAACTATCTTGCATCTGACACGTTTAAACTTGTTAATTAATTATTTTACAACATCCAAGTGAAATGAACTGGCCCTAACGCCTCAGCAGCTGATGTGAAAGCAGAGCCCACAGTCAGTTCCGATGGACAAACGGAGCAGAGATTTTGCAGAAAAAGGAGATGTCTCCATTGTGATTTTTTTTTTCCCACTTCTGCCAGTTTGTGTGGATGTAACCACTCCAAGACAGCTGGCAGTGTCCCTACAGGCTTCTCTGCCCTGGTGGACCTGCAGGTTTGGGTTTTTTAACCACACCTATTGGTAGATAGCTGCTTGGTTACACTAGAGGATCCTAATTAAGCTTCTTAGATTTCTCCACTGTGAAGCTCCTAAGATCTGCCATGGAAAAGATAACTTACAAACAAAGCTCACCCTCTTCATAGGGATCACCCAGAACAGAACAGCAGGGCCACAGGATGATTTACTGATTACATCACTAGCCTGAGAGACTTTGGTTCAGTTCCCTTCTCCATTACTGCTTTGGGCATGATTTGTGGCAAGTTGCCAAAGCCATCACCTGCCAAAGGGTGCAAGGACAAAAAACAAGACAAGAGTAAAAAGCAGGCACTCTGGTACAGAACTATGGCTCCTCAGGTCACCTATGATCTGACATTCTCAACAGTAAAACCTCCTCAATGCTAATAGCCCAGCACCACCACCATCTGAGGGTTCAATGCCTAGCTCTAATATTATGCCTAAACATGAGTGACATCACCTTTAACATTGAGCATACATTCTCTAGCTTTAAGGCACCAAATACTACCATTAGTGAAGGAGAGGAATGAGATTCTGCCCCTTTCCCTTCCCAGCCCCATACTTCGTGTGCTTTCTGCAATGCTGGCAAAGCCTTAGCTACAGAAGTGTCTTTGTGCCCAGGACTATGGCAGCCAGGGGCAAAAGCATCATCCTGGAAAGCAGACGGTTTGGGCCCTAATCCATTCATGCAGAAGAGGACAGAGAGCCTGAATTTCTTACAGCTTGGCCAAGCCTCTGATCGCTGATGTGCTCTTTATCCTGCTCACATATCTCTTTCTCTTCATTACACTAAAAATTAAAGAAGCTCCATATCAGTTCCATTTTTAAAAGGAACCACAAAAGCATCATAATTACAAGGAGAGTAGCTCGGTGGAATCTTCACCTTAGTTTTGGCCCTGTTAGTCAAAATGTCAGAATAAATACCTCAGTGCTATCCTTAGATTCACTTGCACCAATGAGTAATCTGCAATGTACTGCAAAAAACTCTTCCACATATGCCAGTGAATGTAAGAAAACTCAATTACCATATACAAAGTGTGTGGTGCCAATCAAGTATTTTTAAAGTGAATTTAGAGAAACAGAAGTGGTGTAATTTACATGCTACATGTTACTTGATTATCAAAACCTTTATTCCATCTGCTGTAACAAAGGTTCTAAAATTGGACTGTGCCCATGGGATCACCATTTACAAGATTCATTCAGAGATGTATCAACAGTTCAAGCCCACTAGGTACAAGAGAACATTGTAGAACATTCACAGTTCATAAACCTAACATAACAACTGCCAAACTCTATAATACCTTGCTTTCAGAAGAACAATTCACCCCTTTATACATCAAACAGCAATTTTCTTTAACTGCAGCAATTTTGTATGTGATGATAAATTCGGGTGGAAATTGGCCCAACAGTTTCTCAGGAAAAGTAAGGCAAAGAAACTCCCTAAACTTACTGGTGCATCTTTTTCAACATCCATGCATGATTTAAATACTTACAAATAATTCCAGGTTTTTTGAAACACTGGATACCTGTGCTCCTGATGCCTGCATGGGTCTTTCTCTCCCAGGATTAGCCTCACTGTAGTTTGCAGGATTTACCATGGCCACTTATAATCACTGGTTGGAAAACTGACAGGGAAGGTATTTTTCCCAAGAAAAATACTTTGCAAGGCTTAAGAAATAGATACCTTGGTAATCGAATTCAGAAAGGGATTGCACACACATGTAAAGAAGGGTCATTGTTAGCTGCAGTGTGACAGATCTAGTCTGTATTCATCTGTACTGACTTGATGACAATCCATGACTTCACTGAATTCTGGACCTAACAATTGCAGATCCCAGCCAAATATAACAAGCTTTTACTACAGTGGTTCTCAGGTTGACCCTTTTGGGATAATACACTTCATAAAAAACTAGACTGAAAAACTTTACAAGTTCTTTCTAGCTAAAACAACTCCAAGGAAGGAGACCACTTGCAATTCGAACTCTGGTTTGCATAAGCCTTTATGATCTCTTGAATATCATAAGAAATACTCATTTTTTTAAATTATTGTACATTACGTACCCTGTCACTCTTAGGAAAAAAAAAAAAGTCCCACAAAATCAAACAATAAAGTCTATTTCAAAAGGAGATTTGTCCTTTTTCTGTTGTTTTGTTTTCTTTGTGTAAAAATATTGTGCCTTTGTGAACCATGACTTTTTGCTTCAGTCCATGACTTGGGATTTCACACACAAGTCACAAGTTAAAGCCTAAGCCTGTATCAGTTTACTTTAGGGGAGTTTGGAGGGGTTAAATAATGAGAAATGCATGATAAAACATGAGGATTAAAAATAATTTCTGTTTTATAAGCATAAATTCTGTGGCTGAATTCCACTCTTCTAAACCAACCTAAAATGCTTTGTACTTATTTCCATTCAGTATTAAGATAACTGTGACTTTGCTTGCATGGAAATCAGGACAGTTTGTGTCTCCTCATGCCTGGTTTTTATCTTGCCTCATTTTAGCTTCTGTTGTGCTCAGTCTCCTGGTTTCAGCTTGAGCAGATTTTTCATTGGACTCTAAGAGTTAAGGAAGTCTCCAACAGCTGGAGTAGGTATCCTAAGTATCATATGCTTTATTTTCCACTTATTAACTATAAATTGAGGCAACTAACAGAAATAATTAGATATATATATGTAGTCTTTCAAAAAAAATTGCATTTCAGTAAATTCACAATAATTTTTTTTTAGTTCTAATCTTATTATAATCTATTCAACTATTTTAAATTAAGAAATATTCATAGGTTTTCTCTTCATTTTGAAGAAAAGTCAAGCTACTGAGTTAGCTGAAGTCCTGGTTAAACATCTGTACCAGTCTGTTGAAGTCTTAAACCACGTTTTGCCAACACTATCCTTTTCTGTTGTATAAGAATACTTTCTTCTTTTTTTGCCTCAGTTTATTCCACTAGATCTGGTTAGTAATTAGTTCATCCACAGCTGAAAAAAAAAAAAATCAAACGGGACTTGAAAAATGGAGGGGAGATTATTCTCCTCTTTTTGTCTGTGTATAACAACACAAGA
The DNA here is from genome assembly GCF_000691845.1 of Merops nubicus. NCBI lineage: Eukaryota > Metazoa > Chordata > Aves > Coraciiformes > Meropidae > Merops > Merops nubicus. The sequence goes on along the minus strand of NW_008615664.1, from coordinate 42,652 downwards.
GACCCATTGACTCTACAATTATGATGGATAAGGTTGAATGTAAGTACATGGATCAATTTTCTAATTAAATGCAATATTGCCTTTATTTAATAATTTAATCTAGATGGATTTGTATTGTTTTATTTTATATCATTTATTTCAGTAGCATCAAGATTAATTCCTCGACCTTTTATCCAGTGAAATTTTAATTTCTACACAAAAGAGGATACAATCATTATCCAACCCATAATAAATGTAAATATAAAAAAATCTATCCAAGTGCCTAAATAATAGATACAAGATATAGTGTACCCTACATATAAACAAACTTAAGACAAAGCAGACTTAAAGGTGCTCAGATTGTTTATTAATATTACTTAAACTACTTTTACTATTTTGGTTTTAGTTAGCTTAACTTGGCTCACAGAAATATTTTTTCTTTGTGTGGCTTTTAGCTTTGGTCACCTCACAGTATCTTGAATTCTTTGCCATGTTGTGGACTATTATAATTTTTACCTGTCTAGTATCGATAAATGAATATACTCAATATTCCATGTTTTAGTTTACATCTAAATCTGTTTATAGGCTCTAAGAGATTTTATTTTTTTTCTCCATTATTACGAATGGGGATTTTATTTGGCAGAGTATTTAGATACAGTTTTATCCTTTTTACAAGCTGGCTCTTCCTAACATAACCCTTGGAGAATACATAATCATACAGCACTATAATAATGTTTATAAAGTTTGTGTTTGTTCTTACTGGTTCAATAATAATTTTGCTACTAATATAGCTTGAATAGTTTTTGTTTTATCAGAATGAACCCATTAATTTTAATATTAACTGTTTTTACAGTCCATATTAGTTTTTATAGAAAGTTGATCTTGGTTTCCTAGAAGAGTACTCACTTGGAACATCAGCATGGAGACAACACTTACCTTCACACCTCTCTGGGGAGTTCTGCAATGTCAGTTTGAATTCACTGTCAGACCATTCAGCTGACTAGAAGATGACCTAAACCCTTACCCATTACTCACAAATGTAGTCCTGTTAACAAACAGAACAACAGAGAAGAATATTGGATTGCAAGGGGGTTTTGTTGCTGTTTTTACGCTTCCTTTCTCACTTCACATTTGTCACAATGTCCTTTTGCCCACTGACTCAATGGAATTTGAGTAATACTCATAAATACACACACTTTCCTCGTGGAAGCAAAGGAAAGGCTCTGCAGCTCAGCAGAACTGTCACAGAGTTAATTGGACAGCAAATTCCCACGTACTCGGTTAATTACCCAGTGAGATGCACAAGAGTCTCCTTCCAGGTGCCTTAGCCCTGCCTAGCAGAAAGCATCACTGTGTCAAAAACATTTGAACAACCACTGTAGTAAATCTGTCAGTTTTGAAACTCGATTTCTGGCCTGCTTAGGAGAGAAATGCTTTGGAAAAGGCAAGGAGTGTTTTTTTTTTTCCTCGTATTTAAAGAAGATATTTACAATAACATTTGTTCAAATGGCGAAAATCCCTTTCAATTATATAAATTTTCTGCAAAGCTTCATAGCTACAACAGTTTTATGAGTCATTTATTAGAAAAGATTGAGGTTTTTAAGAGGATCCAGCTGTAACTTGCCCTGAGCACTGTACAAATTCTTTAGTAAGTACTGATGACTTTTTTGTGTGTCTGCATGATTGAAAAAAATACCCACTAGTTTTGTTTATCAATGCAAAAACTTGTTTAAACATATTCAGCACTATGTTTCTGGTTTTATTGAACATAATCTGTCTGTTTCTCTTATTAAGAATGCTTTCATACAAATGATCAAAATTATGAAACCTTATACCTTGGAGTCACACAGAAGTTGAGAAAATGTAATGGTGGTTAAGTTTTGATGTTTTCTGAAGTAGGAAGACTATAAAACGTTTCCACAGTGTTTTGGCTTGGGGATAAGTACTTTAAAAGCATTGCATGTGATGTTGTTCTTTCACCCAGAAAAGAGAAGTAATATAGATACTTTAGCAAATTAATAATCCTAACTTCCACACAAATCAGCCAAGTAAACTGACTCTGATCTCTCCATTCCAGCTTTTCTGGAAGCCACCACTTGGCACCACCATGTGCTTGTGCTTTCCAATTATTTGAAGAAAGACACAAATTGAAAATACGAATAAAGAAAGATTAAGATTGTGGAAAAAAACCACTCAGCTGTGATGGTGTTTCGTTTAAATATTAAGAACATAAACAGTAAAATCTGCTCTTAGTGAGTCATTTGCAGCCCATTGACTGATTTATTTCTAGATTCAGAGACGTTTGAATGTCCTATCTGTGCAAAGAAAGAATTTGTGACGAGGTTCCAAAATACCTCTGAAGTCTCATGCTGGGTCTGTTGACTTCACTGCAGTGATACTTACTACATATTCCTGGGATAACACTTTTGCTATTGAGTTACTGACCTAAAACCAGTGAGTAGTGCCAGAATTGCCTCATTCTCCATCAAGATTAAGGGAGAAGCAAAAGAAACCCCTCCTGAAATTCCTCTGCCATTTTTACCTACGCAACCTCACAGATCCCAATGGGGACCTGAGGCTGTAACTCAACACACGGGTTTGCATAATTGGATGCATCTTAAATTGCAGTGTTCTAGTGTTCCTACCCCTGGAGCCTGACCTTGGTTTTAATTTTTAAAAGTTTACTTTGCTGAAGCTTCTTCTCAACTTCAGTGATATTCCAAACAATGACAGAGTAGCTAATAACTACAAAGTGGGCAAATAACAGAACACCCATCAAACTTCCTGTACTCAGATACCGTTTTCAAGATGAGCAGTATTAGGAACAGAGCATGATTTAGATGTGCTTTGACATGGGAGATGATACCAGGGAAGATAAATGTTTTAAATCAAACTCTATTTAAGATAAGCACGGCATACAAAGTAGCTACTTGACTCTTGAATTTAAAAGTGCATTTATTCAGATACATACTTAAATACACAGGACTGTATCTGGAAAATATGTTCCATGAGCAATTATATTAGTAAAGAATATACAAGGTGCTCAGGCAGCATGCCATTTTATTTATTATTCTTCTTCAACTAATTTTTACAACTTGCCAAAGTGCATGCTCTATACTGATTTGATGCCAACGTGGAAATACAGGTGCACCAACATGTGAGGGAGTATTTCAACAGATGAAGAAAAAGCTTATATTCAGAACTGAAGCTGTGGAAATCCACATCTTTAACTGCTTAGCTGTGTGCCAGAGGAATAAAAAGCCTTCAAAATAGACTGATGCCACTACCAACTCACAAAAGTCCTGAGTTACACACACATTACTTTGTGTGCAACTTTACCATCAGACAATCCAAAACATCTCATTTCTAGGGACCAGGAATTATACTCAGCCCTAAATTTTCCCCTAGGTCAGTAAGCTAATTGCCACTTTGAAAAAAACGCTGTGCTAGGGCACTGCTGCCCTGATCTGAAATAGTCATTAAACCAGTGCAAAATGGAAATAACTGTTAATATTGGAATTTAGTAGCATTTAAAGCTCATTTTTGACCTGGTATAATGCCAAAATTTGGCATGAATGTCAAAGCTTTAAAAAACTCATTACACCTATTGAGAATTCCACAATTTTCTACTCTAGTAAAGGTCTAGAGAAAAAAAAAAAAAAAAGAAAAAAAAAAAAAAAGAAGTTTTAAACAGGAGTGAGCCTCCTGAGTTTTGCTGCTCATGAGAAGTGATCTGAGAATGAGAGCCTCACGTTCTCCAGCAGATATGCTGCCAGCTTTTCTCACAGGCAGCAACAGGCAATGTAAACTCTAGGGCCACATCTAAAATAAACACATCTTATACCTGCGGGAGGCAGGGAGGTTCAGTTTTCCAATGGTCTAAATAATTAATATCCAGCAGTTGAGAGATACAAGCTGATGTAATATACAGTGGTGCCATCGGGTCCTGTAGCAAAAGGATAACAATAATCCAAATGTCACACTGAGATCTGCTCCTGTGCAAACTGCAAGGGCTGCAACCAGCTTGCTCAAAGGTTTTTAGACACCGGCTCAGCTGTCCAAGGACCAGTCGCAGGTTATCAATGAGAAAAAGATGGAATCCTGGAAATTTTGTGATGTAATCACCTCATTTCTTAGTATTTTAAAAGTAGATTTAAAGTATCACTTAAAAAAAAAAGTGCTCTAATGGGAAAAGATAGCTTTTAAAATACTCCCAAAAAAGCATCACTTTGTATTTGGGATTGCAACGAGTGGTGATTTCACCTGGCACTTAGAAGGCCAGTAACTCTTCCCAAGCTAGAGCGATGGCTGACTTATGAAGGGATTTATGGAGGGAAAGATGTTTCCCAGGACATTTTAAAAAGGGTTCCTGCCAAAGAGCAGCGTTTCACTGAAAGATTGTAATTGTGAAAAGAACTCTAGTAGCCTGATGCCTCTCCTCTCTAACGGCACCGCTTTTTGTTTACGTCAGTCTCTGAACAAAGCCTTGACTCCACTGCTCTTCAGTCAGACTAAAACACATTTTTCCTTTCAAAGATGAGTCAAAGGAGGAATAAAATAAAGCAGTAAAAGATTTATATTTTGTGTATCTATCTACTAATTGTCCTTTGGGTAATAAATAAAGAAATAAAAATAATGGGGTTGTAGCTCAAGCAATTTACTTTGGAAGAATATTTGTGTACTTTTTTCCAGGCACTAGGAAGATCTGAGAAGTCTGTTACTATTTGTGTTTGCAGCATCTAACACACTCCTGAGGTGTGATGCTTGCTGTAGCTAGTTAGTTATGGCCTCCTGTAAGGAAGCAGTTATTGCTTCTCATGCCTATCACAGGAAAACTCAACAAGCTCATTCTTCACCTTTTACATTCTGAAAGAGATGCTGTTCCCTTCTACAGCTACGTTTTAAATTAGTATTTGATCAATCCTTACTACAGCACCTATCAAAACTTGGTTTTACTTCCTGTCCTAAAATTAACATTTCTCCTTTTGTAACTAAAGGCACAACTCCCAATTGCTGAAGACCATCCTTGCTGAATGCTTTTCTCCTACAGTTTCTGAACACCTTACAATGCTGAGACTTGGAGAGATACTGTGATTGTGAGAGAGGCTTACGTTTTTCATGGAACTCTTTTGTCCAATGTTAGCTTTTTTAAACACACACTCAACCACAAAGTACAGCTATCCACTCAGTTATAGCAGTTGTCTTCTACAAGTCTACATGTTTCTTAGAAGGATACAAGGAAAAATGTGGTCTCCTCCTTATTCAGATGAACAAGCTGAAACTAATGAATTGAAGCTGAATGTTCTCATATTTTTAAATGTTACATGAGGAAGACACTGAATATATCCACTGAACACATTCAACAGAACACATCTCTAAACCTGGTAAGTTTTCAAACAAGTTAATGATGGTCCTGCATGACATCATCAACAAATGTCACCTTTTATTCTGAATGCTCTTCAGCTAACACACTTTTGTGTAGCGAGCCCAAACTGGAACTGCAAAGCTTTGTGGGTTTGCAGATGAAGAACACCCTGACCAGCCCATCCTGACTGATATGCATCTGGAAATTTGTCAGCTTATTTGCTTCCTTTCCCTTAAGACTAAAGAAATTTGTTCTCACCTTGACGTTTACTTCACTATATTTTGCTCTATTTACTGTGGCTTTGAGTCATCCTTTCAAAGTTCAATATAGTTTTCCAATGAGCCCTTCAAAAACTGCTTTGATCCCAGTTTTGGCAGTCAACTTTTGTCACATATTTAATTTGTTACTTTAGACGCAAGTACCCTTCCAAAACAGTCCAAGAGCAAAGATGAGGAACAGCCTCCAAATATGGTGAGAGCTAAGCTGGTTTCTGGAGTAATTTACCACATTGGCATGTGTAAGAATGAAGAGAACTGGAACAAGTTCTAAATAATGCTCTAAATAGACTGTGATGAAATGTTCAGAACTTAAAACTACATAGAAAATCCTGAAACAGATAAAAGAATAGCTAAGACCCCATTAGTAAATAGAATACTGTCGTGATCAGCTCCAGCAATAAAAAGCTCCTTCAACTCTCTGAAACCATGTCTGATGAAAGAAAGGTTAAGCACAAATCCTTAACTTAGTATTTGGTTTAAGAATCATCAAACACCAAGGATTTTTTTTTTCCAAAGCAATTATACTGGACAGTTATAATAAAAATACCAGAAAACTTTTCAGTACCATCAACCAAATCTTAATTCAGATCTCATTATTCTTTTGCTTTTAATTAGGATTATTTTATTTCTCCCCACAGCTTTTGGATGTTCCTTTCATTTTTCTCTCAATTTAAAATTCACACTGTTTCCCAGTATTCTGTGTGTGGCTTATGAAAAGGCCAATTACAAGAGGGTCTCAAATGGTAGCAACATTAATCAAATGAGCTGTTACGTGTATTGCAGCCAACAATAATCTGGCCCTTAACAATAAAGAAATAGTTATTTACACAATATAAGAAAATGGCAAGTTTTCTGTGTCTGATCCTGGAAACACATATGCCTGTTATTCCCAGTCAATATTCCTCACACACAACAAAAAGACCAGATCTCAAGGCATCCACATTTTTTCCCTTGGTCTATAAGAGCAGTACCTAGCACCTGCAGTAAATTGATTCCTACTCTCTTGTCCTCCAGTTTATAAAGAAATAAAGCAAATTTGATGCTAGCCTGTTGGATAAAGGAGTGCTGCAGGGTACATACCCAAGTCTGGCTGCACTGCAGTTCATCATTAAGGTTTCTATAATTTTTTTAGGAAAAACTTAATTCTCCCAGAGCTCATTTTTAACTTCTACAATACACAAAAGAATATATCAGATAATTTGGCTCTGTATACTTAGGAAAAGAATAATTTGGAATCTGACAATCTTATAATTTAAAATATGTAACTCTGGTAGCTTTTGAATCATAACTATAAAATATTGGAGCACACATTTATAAAAGAATTAAAACTATAAATTGCATGAAGACTTTAAATTATTTCTCGTTATACACATTTAATGATTTAGTTTAAAATAGCACATAAAAACTCTTTAAAAAGAGTCTATTGAAAAACGCTTATCCAACTGCAACTGCTATGCACAAAAGGGTTTTTTTAAAAAAATTTTGCATTTTGTGCTTCAATGTTCCTTAAAAATAAGCACTAAGTAATCTACAATTTGCAAAATATAAGCATATTTAAGCTATGAATTATAGGTTAATGAAATAAGCTGCTTTAATGGGGAAAAACGTATTAGGAAATAGAAAATACTCATAGCTGGAGAGTCAGCAGCTGCTTTTAAAGGATGCCATTAAGCTGCTGTTATTTTGACAAAGCTCTGTCCTCAAAAGAGGCAGATTTTCTTAATGTATCATAAGAAGACCTTACCAAATTACATAAAATTCATTACATTTAAACAGAGACTCTTGATGTCTTCTGTAAAGATGTCCCAGGGAGTCAATTTTCAAGGAATTCATAATGTAAGCAGCGAGTTATCGGAGAAGGAGACATTCATCACCTAAGAAGGCCCCAAATGAATCATTTAGAGAAGGAGGTGATATGACACATTTCGGTGGTTTATTTGTTAGGACTGCACGAGACCCTGAGCCAGGCACCTACTTCAAGTAAGAGCAGAGGCAATTCAGCCAGCCACCTGCCACATACACTGAATTTCCTCACACACTTCCTGACTTCTCCAGGAAAGTGGTTTGATTAATCCCTAAAGTTAATACAAGTGTCAGAGGGACTAAAAAAACAGAGGTGGCAGCTAATAGTTCTTCTAATTCTTCTGCTCCCACATTTTTGGGAGGGTTTCACCCTGACACTGACCTTGCTAGTAAAGGATGCTATTAACTCTTCCTGTGACAAAAAGAACCTGGCACATGCTGGGCAAATAGATGCCTTAAAATCCAAATCCTAGTCCTGCTAACTTTTTGTTGTTGGCTATTTGGGATCCCAACAGTGGAATCCCCCCAATGTTGCTTCTACTTGTTCCCTCTGTGTCACACAGCAGATACTGTGAAGGCTGAAAACAAGAGACCATCCCATGAAGTTTTCCCCCTTTTTAATGTTTAGTTTCGTTTAAATGTTGCATGTCCTAAAACCTTTATAAGCTACTTAAAGTATAAACATGGCAGTATTTAGCCATGGAGGGTACTTTCCTGTCCTAAATCATCATCCATTTATCAAGGACTGACCTATGTTGCTAAATACTGTAAAAACACACTATAAATACATTGCAATAATCTGCACGTAACAGCCACTGGTTTACAGCATTGACTGTACTGATATTTATATAATGTTACACACTGCCAGAAATTGGGCTGTATTTAGTGTGGCAGGCTTTTATCTTCATCACTCAATAAGCAGTACAGACAAGAGGAAACAGCTTCCTTCAGCAGACAGCCCTATTTCCACCCCTCATAAAATGGCACTGCTACAAAATAGTCCAACAAAATAATCCAGCATTTAATTTATTAATGCAGAATAAGAGACAGGATTTGTTTTCCATTATCATTATTTATAACTTTACTAATGTGCCCAGTGTTACACAAAAGAGCAACATATCCTAAGTGAGCTGCAGCCAGAGCTTGCAAAACATTCCCATAAAAATAAACAGCTTAAAATATAGAAATGAAATCCTGATTTTTACTCTGTATGCTTCCACGAAGAATTAACTTTAATAAATGTAACTGGAGTGAGAATTGTCTTCATGATCCTTCTAGTTTACATCTAAATATTTCAATAGTTCTTTAACTGCTAAACTATATTTAAAACATCCTTGAAAACCTTTTTTAGGGGGTCAAGATGTTAAAGAGGGAAAACTCAAAAGCCAGCTGCATGTTGGGGAAACTGGAAGCTATTCAGTCATGCCAGGCTCAGACCCTGTCAGTAGAACTATGGTTGGTATCAACTAACAAAACTTTATGCCTCTGAGGTAAGGAAATTGTGCTGGCTCCATTTTCAAGTGGGCATGGGAACTGAGATTCATTACCTGACGTGAATTACAGATGGAAACTGGTGTTTAATATGCAGCATGGTGCCTTCAGAAACCTGCCTTCCTCTTCTGTCCTCATTCCTCATCTACTCACCCACCAGGATAGTTGTAGAGTCAGTGAGACTTGGGGTGAAACAGCTGATGGAAACACATCTAACAAAGCATGTATATGTACATCTCAAAAATCCACTGATTTCCTACAACCACCACATTTCATGGACACCTTAAAAAGAAAAACCCTTTATAAACATCATAAATCCACAGCTGTACAACAAAGGACCTAGTCACAGAGTAAGTTAACTGCAAGGAAAGGAATTGCATCCCAGTGACATTGAAGCCTCCAGGTAAACTACTGACTAGGTGAACTACTCACCATGTTCTTCTCCTGAGCCAGGACCACCCTTTGTATCTCCTTAGCATCCAGAAAACTGACCATTGCCAGGGGACAGCATTTGCTGCCCTGTTGCTTCAAGGAAGAGGAAAAGAAGACAGGCAAAACCGTTTTTTTTTCTGATAAAAATATGATGAATAACTTGTGGCAGTATTGGAAAAAATACCTATGGGGCAGGGAGGTGCAGGAGAATATTCCATTTTTTTGTCATTCTGACTGGCTCTCAGGCATGAAGGGGAATATGCATCGTGTTTTCCATATCAAAATTTGCACAGCGTTTGTCCTCATGTTAAATGCAGATCTGGCCTGCGGTGCCAAAGATCTAGTAATCTTTACAGAACCACAGCATCAGAGGAATGGTGCACTTAAAGGGACTGCAGCTGTCATGTCAAAAGAGATGTACATGTTAGCACATTTAAGAACATGCCCTTTTTTTCCCCACTAATTATAAGTTTTGGATACTACTGAAGAGATTTCCCTTAATGACTACCCTGCAAACAGCCAGGATATTCATTTAGAGTTTTCTTGAGGAAATATGTCTCTCTGTGGTCTGAGAGTCTTAACAGCATGGTTCTTACCAACACATTCTTCACTGGAGCTTAGGAGTTACATGCCTTGCATCACACAGATTAATATCACAATTCAAGAAATACTGCAGTAGTGCATTGTGGTGCTTTATTAGTGTTAGACATGCAATATTTATTTGATGAACAGAAATTAAAATATTAAGGTAACAGTTTAAACAAATTAAAGGAGTTGAAGTTGCAATAATGAAGCAAAAATAAGGTTTTTCATGCATTCTAAGTTTATAGTTCTCACATGTGCATATAGTTGTGAATCTGTACCATTATTAAATGTAGACAAACTACCACTGATTGCACGAGACAAAATCAACCCTTAAGTTACAAGTAATGTTCAGATCTTTTACAGACTTCCTATATAACCTGAATCTTCAGCTTTTAATAGTACATTACAATACAAGACATCTGGAAGCTTCTAAGATGAATAGGAATGGCTCTACCACTTGTAACATACAGTGGCTTCTTCAATGTACAAATTATGAAAAAGAAAGCAAATGCCCACCATGCTTTAGGAGACTATGACTTTTTCAACAGAAACAAATCTCAAAATCCTTCATATAGAGACTAAAGTGCTACCTATTGCATATTAAACACTTCCAGCAACTGCATCTACACTTAGAAGTTATAAATCCCTGAAAATAGGGTTCCATACCAGAAGTGCTGACAGACCCTTAAATCTAGTATCATCAACACACCAGCACTATAATCCTTCACCATGTACTTCAAGGAGAGGAAGTTAGTCAACATGCTTTAAACATCACCATTTTAAAAGCCCACAGCTAACGCCTCTATCATAGCTACAACAGTCATGGATACATAAAGAGAAAAAAGCATGAGCTTACTTTACATACTTAACACAGGACAATAACTTTTCTTTAAAGCTGGAAGTGTAAATAAACCTCCAGTGCAGCAGTAAACATATTAAGACAGCAATTCGGTTTGTTGTAAGATGCATCTAAGAAAGGGCATCCTGTACAGAAAGAAATGCAGACTAGGACATAATGAGCATGATTTTCATTAGGTCCTCAACACATGAAACCTTTCTAAATGCAAGGCAACATTTTCACAGCTCGAAAATTACAAATAGTTCTTCATACAGAGCCAGCAGTAATAAATGTAGTTACGTATAATCTAGGGAGAATGCTACATTCATTAGTAGGTGGAAAAACAAGCTAAATGTAAAATACAGCAGCAAGAGATAACATACAAATATTAAATATCCTTCTTGAATGGCAGAAAGTTTACCATTTGTTACTTACAGCATTAAATTATGGCCTTGATATTTGTTCTTTAAAGTAATTGAAGTACATGGCTATGAGCAGAGCTGTTTCAAAGGATAATTTCAAAGTTAGTGTGTGCACGGATAAACTCTTACACTAATTTTTGAGGGTGAAAAAAAAAATCAAAATAATGTAGAGATGTCCAGAATTTTCATCCCTACAGTTCAAGGGGCAAGTAAGACTGATCAGAAGTGGCAAGTTATTATGTTTTTAAAACAATCTGCAAGAAAGTTTACAATTTTATCCTTTGGGAGAAATAGAATTTTTTTTTTTTGTTTTAAATTATCCACTATGAAATGTTTTAGATCAAAAGCTGCATAGTTCCAAAAAATACATGTAGGATGAAGATGCTTTTCAAGAATAATCTCAAAATATAGAAAAAGGTTAAAATTGTCTTTCTAAGCAGAAAATGAAGCTCATGTCATCTTTTCCAAAAGCAGCCTACATCTTTAGCAAGAAAAACTCTTACTAAAATATTTTCATAGTTGTAAGTGTCCCATTCTGCCTCTTTTAGTAACTTTACCTTTTCCTAAATTGCATTTGTCCCTCTCCCGTCTTTCTTGACAAACTGTTAGAAACAAAAGGTGCTTTTATTCACTTACAGATCAGATAAAGGCCACATAGCACATTCAAAGCTTCACTAAATTTCTTCACTAATGCACAAAAATTGATCTTTTCGCTACCTTTAATCTGCTTATCGTTCCTGGTATGCAAATATGTCAAATGATCTGCTTTTAGTCAATTATGCAGTTTGATATTCTACATTTACATTCTAAAAGAAATTATTTCAGAGGTGCTAAATATAGTAGAGTTTCATTTTAATAATTATAAGTTGGCTTGCAAGTGAAAAGTCACTGGAGCACATTCTCTGGTTAGTTTACATGTTAAACCTGTTTGGTGTGGATGATTTAATCACTGTAGGTTCTACAGGATGGTCTCACACCAGTTAGTTTGAAAATGACTGTGGAATTCAAAACAATTGCATAACACTTCCTCATTAACAATATGAGAAAACCATTTGCTTCAGTCAAGCATTTGAAAATGTTTAAGAACTTCTATGGAACTACTGAGTAACTAGAATGCATCTTGGTGTAATTAGGAAGTGAAAATCTAATTGAGTGCAAAACCTAACTTCCAACAGTAAACGTACCATAACTTAGTACATAACCTTTGGCACTTGGATTATATTACAACAAATTTACAGTCATTTAAGATCTTAAGTGGGTCAAAAGAACATTCATGTGATTTATGAGGTACCAAACTTGACAAATCCTTAGGCTGCTAAGAGAGAGACTACCTGATGGGATGGACCCACTTCTGTGCTACCAACGTCTAAATGCAGAGCACTACAATTAGGCTGGGCTTCAATCACTCAGCTCCAGCCAGGCACAACCATCTAGTCTAGGGGATCCCAATGGTGGGTTGGGAACACTCCAACTGCATATATCTTAGGGACATAGTGCTAGGGGGATGGGAAGTATCTGCTAAAAAAAAAAAAAAAAAGAAGACAAGAAAATGAAGAAAATGAAGAAAGAAAAAGCCAAAAACTTAGAATAGTACAAAAGGTTTCTTCTAACAAGAATAATTCTGTTGTCATATAATACTAACTTCGTCAAAAGCATTCAGATTGTAGAACTGTTTCAACATTTCCAGATCATAATTATCCAAGGCGTTACTAATCTTGCAGCTTTAAAAATTAAAACATATTTAGATCTTTTACAACAATAAAATTGGAATTTAATTTTAAGCTTATTTTTCCCTCCTCAGCAGCAGCCATTACATGGTGCTGTAAGAAAAAAGCCCAACACATCAGGTGTTGAAAAAGAAGAGGAAGAAAAGACAGTCAGTTTTCTTAAATCCAAATCTAAAATATTCTCTATACTTTTTTTAATACCATCTTAGTGTTTCACAGCAACAGACAATCCAGCTGAGACTCTTATGACGGAAATTAAAATAAAGATCTATTTATGTTAATATTGTGAGGATTCTTCTACAGTATTTTCCCATTGTACATACATAGCTATATTTTGCCAATTACAGATAGCGTTTCCATATGTCATTTTACAAACAATTACTAAATTATCAGGAAGACATTTACTACATTCTTCTTTCATTTGCTTCAATGAAAACTGACTTTTAGAAGTACTTACAAGGAACACAGACCTTTTTTAAATGAAAAGCCCAAGTACTACACGTGTTTAAGCAACACAGCCTATTTTTTAAGGCTTGTACTTCATTGTCATAAGATTTTAAAAACCCAAGGCATATATATAGCATGTAAAACTCAACCTTAAATTGAGTCAGTTCTATATTTTTTTAATTATCAGGTCTATTTTAGACAGTCTGTTCATTTCTCCTATATTTTCACTGTAGTAGACTTTGACTGAACAGAGTATTCATATCTTTATTCCATACTTTTCTCCATTCCTACCTCCAACTGTATTAACACTGTTCAAAATACTTTAACATGTAAAAAAGCATGCAATAACTTTATATAAAAAGATCCTCAAAACAACCTTATGTCATGAGCTCACTACCAAAGTTCAGTCATTATACACAAAATTCAGCATTTAAGTGTAAAATTACCGGTTCCAGCATGTGCTGTTACTGAAATGACATGGTATTTTTTTACACTGTTATACAAAAAGCATGTCGTATAGAATACAGCATTTATTCTGCAAAGATTGTGCATCACTGTTTTCCTCTAACATGTGTAGAACAAACTCCATTCCATTGCAACAAATCACAGTTAGGTTTAGTAAAGCGCACTCCACTGGCTTGAGAACAGTGGGCTTGATGGCATGCTGGAGTATCAGAATTGATATATTTGCATAATACCAATAATCACTCAAGAAAACATTCATAACAGCACAGGCTTCCCAGTTGAAACTGCCACATGGTGAACACGAAGCTATTATATAAACTGCATGGACATATTTAACGTGAATTATTAACTCTACTGTAAGTATTCTGTACCTAAAGGTGTTCTCAAAAAGAAAAAGAAAAAAGTTATTTTGCTAATCTAACAGAATATTATTTTGGCAGTCCCTGCTAGTGTTTGGAGTAAAAAACAAATGAAATAAAAAAACCCCCACATCATAGTCTCGTCCTCCCCTGATTCCTGGAATTTCTTACATGAAAAGGAATGAAGAGAAGTCAGAATGTTCAAGTGATTTAGTACCATCCAGTAGCTTAGCTTTTGGAAAATTTGCCAGCTTTCCGAGAAGGCTCATATGGCACTCTGAGAATACTAGGTGTTTCCTCCATGACTCGTACAAGAAGATTATCAATGTAATCCTCCAGTTCACGGATATGGGTGTCCTTCTTCTTCAGCTGTTCTTTATGTTTCACCAGCTCCTGCAAAACCTCTTCATAAGTAAGGTTACGGTATCCAGCAGTGGCATCAAAAGGATTTCCATCCTACGGATAAGTTTAAAAAAAACCACCAGATTTTATTAAATATTGCAGTGTTTTGAACAAATTGATGGGTTACATGTCTCTTGTGCACCTCTTGACAGAAGCAGCTTCTCTTAGACAATGTATCTACACTTGTTCTAGAGTTTTCCCTCCAATATCCCCACTGGAGCAGACAACTGGAGATAGGTTGACCAGTTGGAAGAAGTTTCCCACACTGTCATCTCAGAAAAAAAATACTGTTTTCAGCAAGATGTATATAGAGTTCACAGCCATATGAGCAGTAACCCTCAGGAGAAGTTACCAGGTCCATTCTCTGAAACCAGCTATGTGGTAACCTTAATTACAGAAGAACAACAGAGCCTCCAGAATGCAGCTTCCCTGAGTTCTTGCCTTTTGAGTGCATCATAGCAAAACATTTACTTAGCTCCAAATGACATCAGTCCTCAACTGCCTTTCCTATTCTCATTTTAGTTATCAGTGGTTCTTCAGGCCTTGGCCTCTAAATCATATAATAAAACTTTCCATTTTAAATTTCAGGTGAAGCTAAAAGGCTGCATCTTACTGGCACTGGAGCACTTAAGACAGAAATGCGTACTACTGAAAGATCCTGCATGCCTGTTTGCTTGCTTTAAAGCAGGTGGGACCCAGAATTAAGCAGCAGGAAAAACTGAATTGTTTCCATAATGATTTCTGACTATTCAGTAAGTGCAGGCACTAGCAGAGATAGACAAATTAAACCCCTTAACAAAGGGCAATGTGCGATCCAAAACACTATAAACTTGACTGTTTTGTTCTGTGTCAAGAAGAATTAGCTATGATCTTAAGTAACCAGATTATAACAAAAATGGAAATGTGAAACTGATAAACATATTGTGAGAGCTGGTTTATAAAACTATCAGCACTGTTAGACATGATTCAGATTCAGAAATGGAAGCATTTAACAGATATGGAACCTCTAATTAAGTAAAATAATCTAACCTCTCAAATCCTGCACCTTTAACAGAGCAGAAGAACAGAAGATAGCTTTTGTGGACAGTAGAAACATGTCATTAAAAATGATAAAGCTTGCTCAGCCAGGAAGCCCACCACATAATAAAGCCATCTTCACTCCTTTTCCATGCTCCATGCCCTTTCTTTCCATACAGCTCCATATCTGCACGTTGGCATATGTCGAATCATTAAAATACGCAGGTGGCCAAAGTTTTCAAATAAACCCAATTAAAAGTGATGGTGCACTGCAAATAGGCTGAAGTATGACAGATCAATCAGCCTCTCTCCATCAATTATATTCTAATAGTAGCTCTTGAAAATATGTGCTTTTAAGGGTTTCTCACTGCATTTGAAATATTTAATGTCAAGTTTATGTACATGTATTCAGTATTTTATCAAGCTACAAGATTGTAAGTGATCAATAACTCCCACTTTATTAAGATTGCTAACTTGATGAAATTTATAAATTGGTTAGCCATCTACTTCTGACAAGTAAAAGAGAAAATAATTTCACTCCGTGGGCATTATATTTTTAGCACATTTTCTTCTACAAGAAATAAAAATTTCACTTTATGGTACAAAATTTTTGTACATATTGGAAAAGACATCATTAATACTTCCATGTCTAAAATAAAAGAATGGTTTGCCTAATTTTCTGATTTGGCAAAGGAACAAGCATTAAGACACAATGATGTCTTTAATTATTTTCTAAAGTTCAATGGAGAATGGTGTGCAATACATATGCTTTAAAGATGTTTTGTCATACGCTTGCTCCAGATAGATCTTTGAGGGGAATAACCTATCACATCAACTACAGAATAAAATTCTAGTTAAAGGATGTCAGTACTTAGAAATATAGATAATTAAAGCTAAGAAGATTTTTAAATATTCAGTGTGAGCAAACAAATTATACTTAAATGTATAAAGAACAACTATATCTTTACAAAACCAGATAATACGATTTTAATACAAAACATTAATTCTTATAATGAATTATTAAGAAAAAAGATGCTAAATAACAAGCTATGCAAAGAACAACTGTCTTGGATACAAAATACTACTGGGGTACACACCAACAGCCAGAGGAAATGGAATTAGATAAAATGAAGGCCTGGCAATCTCTGATCATCTCTTTATTGTTCTAACGAGGAATTCTGCTCTGGGAATATCATCTAAGCTACTTTCACATCTTTTGTCCTACTTAACTTCATCTTCCTTTCAGTTCTTAATTAGGCCTTAAAGAGCTCACACTGCCCTTTCAACTGGCTACTGCTCCCATTTAAACACTGCTTTCAGAGACAGGTGTTGGCACCAGAGTAGAAGACATACAAACATAATTAGTAAATGTGATGCAAAAGGAAGAATATAATAACTTGGTGAAGGCTATTATTGCAGAACCTAATAATAAATTACTTCAAACACCTTAGAAAGCAATCTTGAATATTTTTTAAAAAGTTCAAATGGTTTCATTCAAAAGCATGGCTGAGAGATAGCTTCTTCTTCTCCTAATTTGTATTTTGTATTAAATGAGCACCACCTCATAATCCTACAACTGACATTTAGGATGGCTGGTATTCCAAAAGAAAAACCATCAAGGATTTCTTTTATCACCTTTAAATCCTTTAAATAAAACAATTCACATCTTATTTCTTAAAAGAATTAAACCGATGCCTATACCAGCAATAAATTACAAGATTTGCAGCAGTACATTTGCAAGCACACAGAAACTGTAATTATGGTTACTTTACAGACAATAGCTGTTAAGTTAAATCAATTTTTTTTTTGATGTCGCTTTTTGTCAGAGATTAAGTAACCGCCTGGTAGAATTCAGTTTACTATCTGATCAAAGGCAGCCTTCATATACTCTGACATCTCCCACCAGTCAGTTACATTATAAAAACTTGGGCATTTTGAATAACTTCAAATGTTATTACAAATCATTTACATAAAACAGAAAAAAACAAACAGTATGAAGTCATATTTGCTTGTGAAACTTGGTTTCTATATAAAGACTGAAAACAAACCAAGATTTTATCTGTTCACACAACAAATCCTAGTAAGACCACATTTTCCTTCAAACAAAGACACTGCACAGGAAATCTGTAGATTTTTCAGGTCTTTTCTTAGCACATAATTTATTCTAGGTACTTTTAGAGACAAAAGAGTATTTTGAATAATAACCATTAGTATTTCTATTTTTAGTGTTTTCTGAGAAGGTGTTCATTTATTACTTGTATTACTAATCATACATCAGTTCATTGCTGCCATTTTGATTTGCCATCTAAAGACTGTCCTCAAGTCCCTGACTGCAGTGATAGGAGACTCCTGTTAGGTCAATTAATACATCACTGCCTAATGCAGGGTTCCTCACCCGATTATTACTTTTCTAGAGTCATCTGAAATACCCCAAAGCAACAGTTTTCTTCTTACTTGCTGTCAAAACATCTGATTTCTCCCTTCTCTATATCACCATACCAGAAGTATACTCCATATTGAGTGTAAAATTCTCCTTTACTTCCAAAGTTATATTAAGCCTGTAATTTTCTAATGAAATTTTCTGTGTACGTCAAAAGTAAAACAAGAACAAGACCAAGATTTCCTTTGAAGAAGTTAAGCAAGAATAATAGTTTTTATTGTGCCAGGTACCAATTAGCTGGCATTTACTGATGGCTTTCCATAACTCACCATTGTTTTCCTGAGGTCCTCAATGCCAGAAGGATTCATATTAAAACTGTGGGGAAAAAAACAAAACCCCAAATATTAGCAGTGCATACTTATCTGACCAAAACACCTACTTGAAGGCACTACTGAATTAGGTATATAGTTATAAAATATTTAATGTAATTTTTTTCTTGACTTGTTGAACTTAGAAAAAGTAGGAAAATTTTCAAAGTTAATGGAAATTTGAATATATTCTTTCTTCACTATTTTTTTTGTATTTTTCATATTATTTTTGTATAACATTTGAATAAGCAGTTAAGAAATGCAAGAAAGGATATTCCGGATGGGGCTTCCCTAGTTCTCTTCTCTAGACTTACCTTGAACTTCTAAACAAAGAGAGATACTTCAAAAGAAATATTCTGAAAACAGATCCCTGGGATGAGACTCTTAAAAAACAAAACCCAGCAGACTAACGTGTATTCCCAGCTTTTATGGCACTGCTAGAGGAGAAAGGTCTTCTAGAAATCCCATCAAGATGATCAGCTTAAGTCAGAGCTGAAAAACCATCTTCTGTCAGCAACATTTGCTTCATACTTAAAATCGAGTAAATAACCTATTATTTTACAAACTTAGTGATTATCCCATGGATTCGAAAGGCAAAGCTATTTCATGATGTTGCTGTGCTGAGATTTTTTTCTTCCTCAATTGCAAAAATGAAGCTGATATTGATAAAAGTAACCATTGTGTCAGGCCTGTGCCACACCTAGAGAAACACCCCACTGACCTCTCATGTTGATGTCATTATTAGCAAGTATCACCAAAAATCAGTGCTGCTATGTTCTCAAGTACTTGCTACAGCAAGTAGGGAAACAAAACTAACTCTCTGAAACTGTGTTCAGAATTTGGGTATGGCTCACAAATACTGTTTACTTGGTAGCACCGCAGCAGATCCCTCTTCCACATCACAGAATCTACTGCTTCTTAGCCTACATGCACTGGCTGTCAAGGGCAACGTCTTCTGACTGACAATAATGCAAAAAGTCACAAAACTATGTCTACTTTTCTTTTCCTAAGGTTAGCTTAAAGTAAGAAGCACGTATTTTGTGACTTCATCACCGCTATCTGAATTTATA
Source organism: Merops nubicus (assembly GCF_000691845.1). NCBI lineage: Eukaryota > Metazoa > Chordata > Aves > Coraciiformes > Meropidae > Merops > Merops nubicus. Next base: position 23,224 of record NW_008615664.1, on the reverse strand, counting down.
AGCCATAAATTTCACGGTGTAAAAGTGGAAGCGACATAATTTACAAAAGTAAATACATTAAATATAAACCTTGTTTTTTTAATGTTAATATTTTTGTTGTTTGCATTATAACTCCTTTTTTTTTTTTCCTCACACTAAATTTTCTTTATTTGGTATATTATTTTTCATTTCCAAAGTCAGCAGTCTTTTGCTCACACAGAATCCCCATGAACCATCTGCTGGACTGAGGTTATTAGATAAAGATTGGATTACACGACCAGTCACAACGAGAACTCAGGAGGTGTCTGACAAACCAAGTTCTGGCTAATTCCCATTATACCTGTCTGTAACAGTGATCCGCAGCAGTCTGCCCAGCTTGCTGGAGACCAGTTCTGAATGAGGGCCCTCTTTCATCGCTATTGTCTGAAAAGCTAAAGGCAGGAACCCTCCCTCCCAGCCCGCCTTTTAGTTTCACACTGATGTGTCAAACACATGATGAACTTGCTTCATTCATGGCTGCCTTTTGTGATCTGAGTGCAAAAAAAATGAGTTAACTGAACTGGATCGAATTAGCTTGGTGAAAACCAAGAATGTCTCTATTTAACGAAGTGTGGCGTTAATTTGGGATATCTTTCTTTTGGGACTGTTTCCTCATGTTAGACAAGATATAGAATAATGTGGCCTGACTGCTCAACTGAGTGACTTTCTGAAAGGTTAAAAAAGCAAGATCTTTCACTGCCTTGAATGACTTTATAGTTTCTGTGAAATAAGTTCTAGGGTTCTTTTTCATAGCAGCAGTTTAAAAGAAAAGCAGGAGTTCTGACTATGAGCAGTTACATTAGAAAATTAGAAATATAAATCACTGGCATTTCAGACTAATTTTTTTTTTTTCTTTAGCTACAAAACCTGACATCATTCCCATAACACTGTGGACACAGTAACTGCAACTAGAAAAGAGAACATCTGCGTATTTTACATGAAGCAATTTGAATACACTTGCAAAAAAATGTAAAACTATTAAATAAAATATTCCCCAATAAAACCCCAAACCTCATGAATACTTGTTCTCATATTTTAAAGAGATATGTGGAAAATATACTGCTGCTCAAGAAAGAAACAGGTGCTGAGGTTGCATAGAACATTTTTTGTCTCCTGAGTAAGGTGGGAGCTCCGTGGCCTCGCTGAGCCCCGCAGGGTTTCCTGCCAGCGCCTCCAGCCCGAGGTGAGCGTGAGCAGACACAGGCTCTCACTGCTGAGCCCATAATTCACTGTCCGAGCACTGTGCAACGACCCAAAAGAAAATACTGCAAAAATTATGGGGGAGTCACACATTTGGTGTATTGAAATTCATGAGCGTGTTTATTTTTTGACTTAAATTACATCACAATAGTACACTCCTGAAGTTACCATCTCACTCGATTACTAGTAATAGTTTACAGAAAATATACCTCTAGGACTACAGCCCAAATGCTGTACAACCATCATAATCCCTTCTTTGAGCAGCCATTTTCTTGACTTCCTAAGAGCATTTTGAAATCACTGATCTAAGCAATCATAAAAAATAATGGTTTTTTACTGTGTTACAATCACAGTTCATAGTGATAGTGCTATTCATAGTCCCATCTCTGCTCTTTCCCCAGGGTTTGATAAATTGCCAGGGATCTTTTGCTATGGAAGCACAAAAAAACTACCCTTACATCTTGGGGAAAAAGTTTCTTTTTGGTTTTGGGGTTCAAAAGTAGCTTACTATGAACAGTGACTGTAAAAAAACTGACATTGTGGGATTCTGTAATTATTGTTCCTCAATTATGCCCAAACTAAATCTGTTCCGTTTACAAGTAAAAAGATATTTCTTCTCTAACAAATGGACTTTCTGCCAACCCACGCTGAGAGCTACACACTGGGTTTCTCTGGCTCATCGTCATTAACGTTGTGTGTGACTCCCAGGTGATGTTTCACATGAGTCTAACCCCTCCTCATGGGACAACCCACAAAGACTGGCCTGGCTGCTCCTCTTTCCACTCACTGGAAAGACCTCAGCTACCTTCTTGCTCCTGTGCCCTTTATCATCTCAAAGAATCAAGTCATTTTCTATCTCTTCCACTTATCCAGACAGGGCAAGAAACTCCACTCCCCACCACTGTGGAGCCTCAATGTGCCTCAAGGTCATGTCTGAGGTCCCACAATGATTTTTAATAGTTGTCTCTTAGAATTAACAAACTTTCATTCACTCCAATCACCTTCAAGAAAGTTAGGAACCAGTGAAAGTGAGGTGAAACACTCAAGCAGAGACTCAAAATCAGCTGCACGAGGATCATGCAGGTGACACTGACCAAGCAAGCCACTCAACCTCTACATTGGCCCAACCTCACTACAGGTAGAAGAGACTTCAATCTAGCACAGCAATTAGTCGTGTCCCTCATTTCACTCATCTGGAAATTCAACTGCTTTCCTTAGCAGTTAACTCTATATCAGATATTTTTACGAGATTAAATCATTATTTTACTGCTTGGGATATCACTTTTTCTTTACATGTACACTTTTACAGAATAGTAAAGTTTGTTTGAATTTTAGAGGTTTTACTCGTTTGGATTTTGATTTTAGCTCATCTAAGATGAGAACTCTTTCCTATCACTGGTGGGAGAAAAGTGATGAGAAATAAAAAGACTATAACCTAATAATGGAGACAGACAGACTGTAATGCTGATATCTGTTTTCAATAACTATTTCATAATCATAGCAAGCATACTATTTTATATTTTCTTGTTATTTTCCCTATTTAAATACATTTCACTAGACCTACATGAAATTAACTTTTTTTTTTTTCTAACACCTCTCTTTTATGAGGTAGTTCAATACTTAAACTGTGTGCTGATTATTCGTGGTTTGTATAGAAATTTCATCACAGTGGAGCTGAGTTTAGGATGTATCACAAGCTCAAGTTTATGACTGGAGCTTGTAATGTTGTCTTTTAAATGTAATGGTAGTTAAAAATTCAAACGCTAGTTCTAGTGGCTGCTTAAATATTTAGCTTCTAAATGCCTGGAGATTAAAACAGTGTTTAAAAAATCTTTCTTGTAACTGATTTAAACATTTTAGTGCCTGAACCATTTACTCTGACAACATAATGAATGAGAACCACACTCCTAAATTATGCTGTATGGAAAGCATATTTTCTTAAGAAGTCAAATTTTTTACTCATCTTTCATTATTCATATTACTTATATGATTGTTGTACTATATACTATTAGAAATTAAAACTAGGATATTTACATGAATCATTACTACTCAAAATATTGCAGTCTTCTATGTTAACTTGACATTCTGTAAAATATCCATTATACCAATAAGCTCAGTGTGAGCTTCCAGGTTTTCTCTTTTAATATGGCACATCTGGGTCCTGATAATTAGCAAAGCTCTACTATGTTAATTTTCCAGTAGAGTTGAAATATTATCCCTATTCCTACTTCTCAGTCTTTGGACTGACTCTTATTACAGTGCTTACGCATTTTTCTTTGGATTCTCACATGTACCAAACCCCTATGATATTAGGATGCAATTTAAGTTATTACCAATGTACTCAAAAAACAAAAGAAACTCATACAATCAGATCCAGTTAATGAAACTCAGAAACTCAGCTTTCCACAGAATATTATTAGCCTGCTGTGCCTGGCAATGCAGACATCCCTTTATATGCTGAGAAGGAATGACTGTCATGTCTGGCAGCTAAGCAAGCATGGAGTAAGCATATTACCATTTATTTCCCAATCACATTCTGGGGAACATCACTTAAGACACTTCACTATATAAATTGTCCTGCCGTCAAAGCCATGCTCCAAGGTCTTCTGGAATTTGTGTAACCCCACGAGGACACAAAGAGTATCAGGTTTTGTTGCCATCAGTCCATTTTCTTAACATTACTATAAAGTCTCACGCCAAGAGTTAAGAAACTGGACCAAAACCCCTGAACTTTGAACGTAAGACACTTCTTACAAATCATTTCTTCTCAAGCTACACATTCTTTACATAGACTCCTTCAGAAACAGTCTGTTCAGGAGTGCTGAATGCTTCTGCATTTATTAAAGAAATGAAGAAAGAAACTGGATATAACTGCTTAATTATTTTTTTAAAAAGAAAATGGAACAGACAGTGGATTTCACATGCCCTAACGTCCACCAACAGACAATGAAAGCTTGAAAAAATCTTGTCGTGTAGCCAGCAGGATGAACTGTCACAACAACATTCCTAAAACGGACAACTAATTAGGAGTGACTGCTGGTGAAGAGTCTGCACAACTATCAGTAAATACGAGGTATTCTACACTATCTCTTTAGGAATTGATTGCTCCAAACCATCCTAGTAATATCCTGAACACTGTGACTGTTGCTTTGTAGTAGCTTTGCAAAAGGCTTCATTATTCTCTCATCACATGCAATGATCTTTCTAAATCAGATGATAACAGTACTGACCAAGAATCCCTGCATGATGACTGCTTGTTTTGTAGTTTCCCTTTACCTCTCACACACTGGTAATGTATGAGTTTTGTTGAAAAAATGCCCTACTGAACAGCTTTACCATACCAAATTAAAAAATATTAACAGTCTACAGTAAAATTAGTGCACTGTCCTGGTATATCAGTATTCTACCTAGACTATAATCCCTGACTAGAGATAAGTCTAGTCAAATTTCAGCAGAGAACTGAAAAAAACTCATTTCAAGAAGTGCAATGCAAAAGTACACTGTTCTTAAAAAAAGACAGAGGAAACACAATTCTGAAAATAGCACAGTTCACCTGGTGTCAATTTTTGACTAACAGAGAAATAAATATACATAAAAATGTCAGACTTTAACACTCTAGCAAGCACAGTAAGATACTTGTTAGGAGATCAACGTTTCTGAATCAGGCATACAAAAATTAAAATATTAAGTTGTCAGTACCACTGGAACAGGATGACTGACTTGGTAAAGAAATTCACAGACCTTACAACCCTTTGCTCTGATCAGGCAGCTTCTGGAGTTCATTCCAATGGAGCTGTGGCCAGTAACTATATGCCTGTAGCACATCGTATGTAACAGATGAGATTGAAATAATTTAACTGTTTGAAGAGGATAAATTTATTGCATTAATAACTTATCTTTACTGTAGTATAAGGTAGCAGGTTTTACTTTAAAACTAGATTAGAGCCAGGCACCTGTCCTAGTAGCACAGCTCAACTGACCAGCAGTAACCTAGGAAGTCAGAGTAACACCATGATTTTGCAAAAGCTTCCCCAAGTAGCTGACCAGCCACACATACATGATTTTAATATTTCTTGAACTGTATGAGACAATCGAATGTGATCTGAACACATCATTGCGGTTACCAAAAGCCTCATGTTTTCATGGCACCCCACGTGGGGTTTTTTTTCCAAATCTAGCAAGGAACATATCAAAATGCAGAGACATTGCTTATTGCAAACACTGCATCCAGTGGGAAAGGTGGAAATGCAGCCGCCGACCTGTTTGGAGCAGGCAGCACTGGGGAGGCTGGCAGCTCTGACAGCTGCGTGTGACAACATGCAGGGAGAGAGGCTGAACAGAACAACCACATTTGGAAATGACAGACAAAGCAGAAAGATGCAAAAGAGATGAGTGTAAGAGTTGGGTTGTTTAGGGTGTGGGTTGGGTTTTTTTGGCTGGGGATTTTTTTGCGTTGGAATTTTTTAAAAAAGGCTGAAGCAGAAAAAGAACACAGGAAAGAATATTTTTTTTTGTATTTTACGCTCCAGCTGACCAGTATATTATATTATACATATCAGCACTATTCATAATTGTTACAGTGAACATGTAAGACATGTTTCTTTCTCCTCTACTATTCCTTCCATCTCTCCACATTGTTTAGAGTGTAATTCATTTATTGCCAGAACCTGAGATAGTGTAACCCATATGTAGGCACAAGCTTTATTTTTTTTCCTCTAACACCACTTAGATCACAGAAAGTTGTTACTTCCAAAGGTTTTTTTAATGCATCTCTCTCTCTATGTATACATGTACCTACACACAAACACTTATATTGTTTGTGTACGTGTGTGTGTGTGTGTATATTAATATAACATTTCTTAGAAACCTCTCAAGCACCTATCAATTCAGTTTCCCAGATCTGGAATTGATCAGACTAGTAACAACCTGTCAGCTTTAAATATTGGACTATTTGTTTCCCTGTGTCCAGTGCCTAAGATCCTGTTAATTACCTACACTCTCTTTCTCTAGGTCTTGTTAATTACCCGTCTCCTGTCTCAGAGGACCTTGTTAATAACTTGTACAGTCTCTCTAAAAAGGTCCTAATAACACATTAAAATTAAAGATGCTTTTCTTTTAGCACTTGTCAAGTGGTGTAAATTGAGAAATTTTCACATCAGTTTATTAGCCTACTGTAGTGTATTTTCCTAAACACAATTTCAGAGAACTGATGCACAAGGTTTGGTCATGGCACAAAACAATCTTTGTTTTCCAGGAGTACCCTCAATTTCTTTAACTGTGTTCAATACAAAATCCACGTGGCTCCTGACTGCAAATTAACCTCTTGAGAGCCATGACATTAGCAGTAATTGTAAGAATGAATGCAATTTGACATAATATTAGGCAAAAGTTTCAAAGCAGTGGATTAGGAAGTACGAAGACAAAGCTATTATTGGTAAAGGCTGGCTGAAAATACTACACATATTGTGTGCTCACAAGTTCTTCACTGGCTGTATGATATAAATCCTCTGGAACTAACAGGTTTTGTAGTATTTGCTAAAACAGTGCTTCTTGTTTCACTGTGAGACTGCAGCATTTTTAAAATGTCAAGAAATCAGCTCATAAATATCTACATTACATCTACACCAGACAATAACCCCCCCGATCTTAACACTTATGTAATACTGTAATACCAGATCTATAAACCCTTAAAAAATACTAATTTATCCAGTCAGCATTTGTAAGACATAACAAAATATCATCCCCACTTTACAGATCAGGAGCAGAGAGACCAAGTGATTTAGCCAAAGCCACATAACAAGCCTTTGCCAGAGCAGAAATTAGGGGCACATATTTTGTGATTTCCTGACACCTAGTATTATACACCAACCAGGCAGGTTTGGTTTTGTTTGTCCAAAATACTTAAACTTTCTTCAAATAAGAATAATAAATAACAGCAATAAAAATAAACAATAATTTTCAAATAATCCCAGGATACTTCTTGCTTTTAAGAAAAAAAAAGTCTTCTAGCTGCTGCTGCACCACTTCTACATTTTCTGTATCAGCAGCTGAGAAACAGGTGGAAGATGTGTTTATCTTCATTCTTTTCTTTAGTAAGTAAGAGTAGGAAGTGGCAGAGTGTGCATACAGCCAGTGAGCACCTCACGACTGCCTGAGTGAAGGGCTATTCAGCAACTCTGTTCTGCAGCTCACCAGCCATCAGCCATCATTACCAAAGACAAATGATTAGGATGGACTTGAACCTGACTCAAAGCTGAAAGTCACTGAAAAACTCCCACTAACTTCACAGGTTCATTGGTGCCAGGAACCTGACCTCCACAGGCTGCACATGAAGGACTTGGATTTGGTCATGGTTTTTTGGGAGTGAAGGAAGGGGGTTGCTGTGGGTTTTTCTTCATCCTGGACCCACAGACTCAACACTCCTTTGTTGGTGCTCTTGGAATGCATCTTCCAGCTTAGTTTCATCAGACAGGAACCCAGTTCACACGCCCCAGGATTGTTCCATCCACTCAAACAAAGACTAAGCCAAGTGGGCTTAGCTGGGAGATCCACCTGCAGAGTGAACTCCTCATCCACACCAGAACACTGACTTTGCACACACCTTAATAAAAAGATACAGCCTCAGGAATGCTGTCCACCCAAAGGAGCTTAATAGCATGTTGAGTAAACAAAAAGCAACTCAAAGTCTAAATTCCCTGTGTGTGCTTTCTGCATACTGAATCTGTTACTCAAGCTCATTTATTTTGTGCCCACAGATTTATACAATTCTTTCTTTGCAGCATTACCAGTTTGAAAAATTAAAAATGGATCCTATTCAACAAATCCTCCACAGATAAAAGGTAAACTGAAACTGTAAACTTATTAAATATGCACAGTTTGTATTAGTTTCTACTTCAAAAGAAAATGATTGCACAACATACATTTGAAAGAAAGTGAACTTATTCTAAAAGATTCTCACAGAACATAATACTGAAGCATATAAAAGTCAAGAGCTTCTAACTCAAATTATTGCATGCTAGGTATTTCTATAAGACAGCTATTATGGAGTAAAAGTCAAAATGTTTACTATTTTGGCTTTTTGAAAATAACAAAGTATCTATTTGTCTTATCAAAAGTTTGTTTACATAAAAGTCAAGAACTAGTAAAAGAGACTCACACAAAGACTGAGAAACAAATTACTAGAGTCCCTCTGAATGGGCACTGTGATGAGCTTTTTTAATTACAAAATAAAGAAAAAAAAAAGTCTATCATGATTACTGTTAAAGATTCTTATTTATCAAGATCTGCTGCATTCAAGAACTTCAAAAGATTTCACTACTTACATCTAGCATCTGTCTGAATGTATTTTGTTCATTTAAAAAAAAATTAAATGCTATGTAATTTTCATTGTTATTTAAATTACTTCTCTTTAAAGGAGCTTACTGAAATGGAAGTTTTAACTTCTGACAAACTAAGCTACAGCCTAACCTTACTCTAATCTAGAGAAAACCTTTATTAAAATAATATTGTAAGACTCTGTAAACATGTTATTTAAGACACTAGGAACTGACTTGACTCGTAGAAGACACCAAGAAGATAATTCACTGAAGACTGTAGGAGCTTCTAGCAACTGAAATTTTTCTGCAGCAGTTCTATTGCAGTTCATTTATCTAATTCACATCCAAGATTAGTTTTGTTGAGAAAATGATTATAAGTTTAAATCAGGACTGCATGCATTCTCACATGAATAAAACAGCTGGCATACAATAAGATTAATGTGTTCTAAAAATAACAAGAAAAAAACTACCTTTTTTTTTTTTTTTTTTAAATACTACTATGTCATTAGTTAAGGAATTAATAGATAGGGCAAAGGTAAATTTCTTAGAACCATGTTTTCCATTTAAAACAGTGACTTATTTCACCACCTTAAAATTCCAGTTTGGAGCATTTTAATTTCACATTTAAATTCTACCAAATTTAAGTCATTAAACAAAAATTAATCATTACCTTGGGGGAAAAAAAAAAAAAAAAAGGACTGATAATTTCTGGAAATAATACACAGGAAAAAAAAAAAGAATGTAAATTAACAGAAGTTAAATAATTAACTGTTTAAATATTTATCTACTGGGAACAGTATATGTACTCTGTGTGTGCATTTCTCTCTCTATGGAAAGAATATATTTTCCTCACCAGCAAACAAAAGCCAAAATGTCCCCAAATGGTGACATCCACAGGATTTGTTTCCACTACTCACATTTTCTTCATCCTTTTATTTATTCCATTTCATCTTTCCACTGGGCCTGAAACCCTTCCTTCTAAAACCTTGACTTGGAACAGTGTGTTAATAAGCAATGAGTGGTTGGTGGAAGCAGAAGGCTTTCAGGAAGAACCCATTCTGAAGCATGAACTAAGTCTTCCACAAACACAAGTACCCAAGAACATTAACAGTACATGTCAGTAATATAAATGTATCTTCAAAATGAAGAAAAGATCCAACTATATAAAAAACTCATAACCTTTACTTAGAAACAGATAAGCATGATATAAACGTCTATAAAGCACAAAGATTGTGTTCTCCTCAAGACATCACATTTTCATTTACATAACATGTTCAAGATATCAGATCAAAATACAGCAAAAACCTACCTTGAAGATGGCAACATGCTTGTAGGCTTGAAGTTTGTCAGAAATGGATTAGTTGAATCGTAATCAAAACTCTCCTGATGAGTTTCACCAAACACACCAGGTGATCTCAAGTCAGCAGAACTGTCTGACCCCCCATTGCTAAGTTTATCTGACCTCTTGCTGTCTTTCTTTCCAGTCACTCTTTCAAGAAGACTAACTTTCTCCTTTTTCTCTTTTTTAATTTCTTTCCTGATTTCAACAGGTTTGGAAAACAGACTTATGTTTTGATCCCATGGTGCTGGGCTTTCTTCAAATGGATTCTTCTGTCTTGGCAGTGTAGCAAATTTTTGGGGTAACGAAGCACTCACATTGGTAAATGGGTCATTTTGTGCTTCAAGTCCAGTTTCATCAACTGTGTTGTCAAGCTGGTTCGTTTTAGAAGTATCAACACTCAATGTCCTCCTGTGTGGAGATTTCAGACTTCCTGCAAACAATCTGTCATTAGCACAGTATCAACAAGACACTCTATCATAGTTTACAACATGCAGAGAACCCATTTTAGCTTAGGTCTAGAAGTTTTGCAGTCAAACCTTCAGTTCAAAACACTGCTATTTAAAAAAAAAAAAAAAAAAGAAGAGCTGTGGCCTTGACTTTGTGGTTCAGAAATGTTTATGAATAGACACTATGGAAAATTTTTGTTTCCTGTGTGAAAACTAAGTTCTACAAAGAAGACAGCTATGACTAGTGGGCTATTCCAGAAAGTGACAGTAATCTGTTGCTGGGTAATAACTTTGAACAATGCCAAGTGCTGTCGGTTCTTTGGATAAATCAGGTTTAAAACTTTGGTGATCATTTTCAGCTTTTTAAACAGACTTCTGTTTTTCACATGACACTATTTTGCCAAGATTCCCCTCTAGAATGCAATGCTTCATTACAGCATACTCTCAAATGATGACATAAGAAGGAAAATTCTAAAGTAACATACAGTATGACCACTGCAAGTTATTTCTTATGCTCAGAAACAGCAACTTTAAGTTACAAACAACTAATGGAAGTGGAAAAAAAATAGGCAGCAATAATTCTTAAAGTTTTGGCCTTGTAATTGCTTCATAGACTAAAGAAACAGATTTTTGAATGCTCTAAAAGCAGTGATCTCTAATTATAATGGTTATGAGTTTTACTTACCACCTTCATCAACGGAACCAAAGGATTCCAGCTGACGCCTGAAAAGATGAGGGTGGCCAACTGTGCTGGATTTCATTTTTTCTGAGGAGACATGTGATCCCGTTAAGTCTGACATCGAATGAGCTGAGGATAGCCGCTGAGGTCCCAAAAGGAAGGGTTTTTTTGGTTTTGATTTCACTTGCACTTCACCACTACATATCTCTACATTTGCATCGGGTATGTGAGTACTTGGGATGATTGCAGAGGAAGTATCCAAAAACGTCCCGTCAGGTTTTCGACCCTTCATTTTGTCTTTTAGCTTAGCAAAAGGAGATTTGGTTTTGTCCTTCATTGACAAATCAAACATACTTGCTGTCATGTTATTCCTCATAAACTGAATATTGACCTTTATTTCTCCTCTGTCTTTAGTTCTCTTCCCTTGTCTGGACTCTAGGTGAAACCACCTTAAAGGAGAAAAACAGCAAGTTAAGTTGTGTTTTCTGGAGTCTAGGCATTAAACTCTGGTTAGTTGGTTAACGTATTTGGCTGCTATAATTTAAAAAATGAAAAACAAATTCCATACCAAAAGCTAAACCATTTCTGTACTGGAAAACTCTTTTGTCTATGTCTGGTTTTGAAAAGAACCCTTAATAACTATGCAACCAGAAAGCTCTTGCAGTGTTCATCTGTTTTGGGAACCAAAAACCAACTCTGTGGAAGCTTACCAAACTCCATCAAAGCTAATGGGCTCACATTTGCTTACAGCAGAGAATTTGTATCTAATGTTAATTGCAAATACAAAAACATTTTATTTTGCTATTTAAAAGGACACTTGATATTTTTGAAATGACCTTTAGCAGCTATGTGTAGTACCTGAACATAAACTACAAGGCAAACATTTAATCTAGCAACCTTTTCTCCATTGATTTTGCTCAGGTTTATATGCTAGCAAACATTTTTCAAAAATGAACCAAAGAAATAAATATCTGAGACCCCTGAATAGTTAACTACCACTTCAGCCCTGCAGCTGCAACCCCTCCCAACGCTGAGGGTAACACCAGGAGTGCCGGCGGCAGAGCAGGGAGCACGCAGGGGTACCTAACATCACCCCTTCTTTTGCAGCTCACCAGTAGGATTAACTTCAGAAACACTTCCATAGGCTGTGGAAGCATGACATAAACCCCCTCTCCTTGAAAAGACATCAAAGATGTGATCAGCTGTTTCAAAAAGCCAAGTGTGCTTCTCTTTGCCAGGTCCAACAAAGGCTTTATGATTATCCAAGTGTCTTGTTCCTTCCCTACTGTGCTCCAATGCCCCATGGAAGCATCTGTAGAATTAAGACTCAATCTTCCTTCCACAGCTTCACCTAAAGGAATTACCAGCAATCCCTTCTCCATACCCATCATTAACAGCCTTTTCCTATTTAGAAAAGGACACCAGGGTGTATCTCAGACCTGCAAGCTTCAAAGAAGTGTTCTTAAACTCTCTGTCAGAAGAAGAGTGTGCACACATACTAACACAACAGGACTTCATCATGAGGGAGTAACTTTTGAACTGGAGACTAATGAAATTGCCTATTAGCACAGATAGAAAATTAATTCTGCAGTTATACATACGTTATTCAACAGTGTCAAATATAGAAAACAAGGTCAGGAAAAGAGAAAAATAACCCTCCCACTTCCTTTCAGATTTAGAAATATTTTTAAAGATGACAGCTGAAATAAAATTTTCAGGCAGAGATACTATTTTTTGAGTTGAGAAAGTACTTCCAAAAGTGACCCACCAAAGAAATAACAAAAGCATAAAGAGTATCCTGACTTTTTTTTTCAGCTTGGTGATGTCCAAAAGGTTTTTTATCCCGTACCAAAGCAGAGTAATTAAGAAATATCAGACCTCCTCTGTCTTGGCACTGGACAACATGAATCCAGAGCAGTAGATCCAGAAGTTCAAGCTTCCTGGTAGGAAGACAATTAAACATTTAGGAAGAAAGTTTTTCTTCCGCTGTGAGGTAACTTCTTTTATGTATTTTAAATTAAATGCAAAACCTGAAATATGTGTTGTGTCTGAAGAAGATGGATCGTTTTTCCTTTTAGTTAATAATGTTTCACTTCTTGGTAACTGATTCCAGAAACACTTTAAGTCATCTATAGAGTCGTTACAGAAAACACAACAGAACCAAGAGTAAATCTTCTTTGTGATCTATAATATCACAGACACTGGATGACAAGGTAGCCTACTTTCATTAAAACTCTTCTTTAAAAGAAAATATGTTTGTATATTATTTTTTAAAAAATAAAAGCAATACACAGCCACAACGAGCAAGCTCTGGCTCAGACAGATCTTGACTGTGCTGAAGAAAAAGCAAAACAGAATTAAAAAAACACCCTGAAAGTGAGAAAGTCCTCCCCATGATTCCTTAGGCTGACATGAAACAAACATAAATATAAATAAGGCTTATGAGTGCTTTAAGAGGCTTAATAGGCAGAGAGGACCTCACTTTTTGACAGATCTAATGGCTCAGCATACACTGCAAGAAAACATATTCCCCTTCTCCCTCTTTTCCTCCCCTCACAGATCTCAAACACTAATACTGCACCTCTGATAAGATTGCTGAACTGTCACATGTTTCTACTTAGGAATTACCAAAACTTTAAACTGATGTATGACACTTGCTAACTTGTTTCAGAACAGTATCAAGACATAAATTTTTAAGCTTTTGCTGTGTGAGAGAAAGCCTTTTCTTTTAAAACTTAAGTGAATCACTGACATTCTTGCAGTGGATTGACAACCACCCTGTGTCACTCGCTGCCAGCACTCACCTGCTAACAGCAAACCTCCACACACTATTCTGACACTCACCAGCTCTGAAGGAGAGAACTCCAGCATGCAATCCCTACATTGCTTCTGCAGCCTGCACATTTGTTTGCAAGGTAGATCTTGAAGAACTTGACATTAAAAATAAGTTTGGCTGGGAACACAAAGAAAGTCTCCTTACCCTGGGGAGATAACAGAATGGCACAAGGGACTGGGCCTCACACCTGCTGGGACCAGGTTCAACACGACTGCTGATTCCAAGAGAATTTAGTCATGAACTCTTTACTCCAGCAAAATTCCTCTGAACTTCACTGGAATTTCTATTTGAATAATGACTGTTGGATCAAATCTTTGTATAAAAGACAGATATTTAATTTTCATAGGCATTTCAAGGAGGTTTCTTTGTTACCTTGGAGAGTTTATCTTGTTTTAGTTATAATGAAGGTTCCATATGCTTCAGCTCATAACAAGACAATATGAGAAGCAGACTCAAATCATGATTTTCTTCAAATTCAAAGGCAAATAATTACTTTAAAAAAAAGAAAAACACAACAGATGAGAACAAATGCAGGCAACGCATTTGTGTGGAGCTACACGTGAACGAGCAGCTCAGTCCGTAAATGTTTCTTATTAGAATCTGTTTCTACAACACATGGGCGTGAGCAACAAATAGAAAAAACAGCACTGTATATAATAGAAAAAAGAATTGGAAAATGAAGTCCACTGTTTTCAGATAACAACATTTGGGTCCTAAAATACTAAATTCCACTATACCGCTGCCAATTTAAAAAATGGTAATGTATTATAAAAGCCAATAAAACTTGCTATTTTGGTTTTGTTTACAGTACTTTTAGCCACAATAAATGCTCCATTTGTCAGGCTGCCATGAGCTTATTCTATAGAAAGCCTGTACAAAGTAGGAAAATAGCCAATAACATACACGAACAAAACAGGGTGGCTTTTATGAGAGCAGATGCCCTTTTATTTAATAACCAAATATTACATCCAGTCTTGCAGACAGTCTTTATTTAAACAGACCTTGTACAAAGTCTGGCAAATTTTCCCAACTTCAAAGGAAGCTCTATTGCCTTCTGAATCACATTCATACTTCTTGCTCTCACCTTCAAATGTTCTGTAGGACAACGTCCTCCATACACCCTCTGATTTTAACTTTTCCCCTATGGTTTCCATCAGAACACCCCTTGCTTCATTTTCTCATCTGTTTTTGAGTGTGCTAATGGGATTCGCCTGTCTTGGGCAGGTTTCTGATCATTTTTATTTTGTAAGTATTATCTAAATTGCCATACTGTATACTGACAATTTTTTTGAACACATAAAGAGATCAACATTCAAGGCTGAATAGGAAAAACCCTGCTGACCAGTCAGCCCTCAAAAACTAAACTCCCATCTGAAGAAACAACTCTATTTTCTAACCATGACAAAATTACTCAATTTTGGCCACATCTACAGTTAGATGTGGAAAAAGGAAATTCCCTTATTTTTTAGAAATACAATTACCATGTTCTGCATACTATTAAAGTAAATAGTGTAGTATTAGCAATACTGAACCCTTTACCTTAGTTAAAATAGACACAAAAAGTGAGGGAGAAAATTAAATAACTTAGTATAAATGAGTAAGTTACAAAACTTTGGCCTGCCTATTCCACCTAAATAGCTAATGATCTACAGATACATTTTCAAACCAATTTCTTCAACAGTTCTCTCCCTCCCCCTCTTTCGATTTCTTTTTTTCCCATTGCCTTAACTTTCCAATTCACATTTGCTATCTATACTATTCTCATTGCACCCTTCATCTCACATTCAACAAACATTTCACAATTAGTATCTTGTTTCTCTTCTCCTAACAGCAGGAAGCTGATGCTGTTGTGTCTTATCCTCCAAATCTGCCACAGACTTTGACTGTACCAAGTCAAGTTCTCTCTCTGTTCTTTAAAGAAGCATCACTCAGCCTATTCTGCTCACCATTTAACAGTGAGCAGGATAGGTTTACAGTATGGGTAAGAAAAATAGTAACAGTATGGGTAAGAAAAACCACTACGAGATTTTAATTACATTTTAATTATATACTTAAAACTTAAACAGCCTCCAAAACCACTGGGATACTTGTCTACCAATTTCAACAGGAATTAGAAGTCTCCTAGCCAGCACGTTCAATCTGTGCATGACAGATGATCTTCTGACTCCATCTTCTTGCCAGTGCTGAAGATGGAAAGTACTAAAGGAATTTTCCCCCTCATTTTGCTGCCTCTCAAACACGCTACTCTGCCTTCACTCTACCATCTATCTACTTGATCTATTTTTAATTTGCTGGAATCATTACACTGCACCCAAAAAGTTTTGCAAAGTCCTGATTTTAATTCTCAGATTACTGAAGGACTTCTGCAAAAAGACACATAATCATCACAGCATCCACAAGGCTTCTAACCCTGGCTGTACATGTAAAACCAGCATCCTCATCTGCTAAGCAACTTTAATCTGCAACACAGTGATGAGGAGTATTTTCTACACCAGCATCTACTTCTAGAACTACTCTTTATAAAGACCATCAAATTCCCAATGACAGAAGATGTCCATCAGCTGTCACAAGAAAGAAGCATTTCTTCATCTTAGATCTTAATTTTCAAACTAGATACACTGAAGAAACTGGCTTCACAAAATCCCAGTAACATAAACGTCCACGGTTAATGGATAAAAAACAACATCCAAAGCCCAAATCTAACATTTTCATTAGCAGCAAATACATTTCAAAAACTGCAGAAGCATGTTTTGTTATAAATCATTCAGATACCACACCAAAAGACTGCCCCAAAAGTCAGTAAGAAGGAAAATTAAGGCAAGGGGCACAGACTACATCGTGTATGAGGGGAAATGAAGAAGAAAACAGATTATTTATTAAAATAAGTGATGACATTCACAAAGATGAACACTATTACTTTCTGGAAGCCAACGTAAATGAGAAATGCGAAGCAGAGTTTAAAAATAAGTAGTACAGAGTGACATGGTAACACCACAAAACAGATGGGAACTGACATATCACAACACCCTGACTAAGGGGTTAGCTAACAGCAGCTGGAATCAGAGCCATTAAAGTGGTCAACTTATTTTTTGGACTGGAGACTATGTGTGAATACTTTTCCTTTAGAAACAAAACAACTGAAGGTATGAGAATTAAGGCCAGTTATTTCAGCTGAGTGTGTGCAAGCATGTGTGTGCGTGTGTGTGTGTGCACAGAAAATGGAGAAGTATTTCAACCCAGATGGCACTCAGACTGACTCAGAATTCTGACTTAGTCACAGGATGTGCTCGCATTCGCCGTCGAAATGTAAATGCTGGGAGTATTACCAGGTAATTTGAAAATACTGCTATAATCCCATGAAGCTACAAGTGGCACCAATTTCTGCTTTCCCCCGTAACCATCTTTCTCTCTGTTCCTCACTAATAACTTGCCTTCACTTTTTTTTTTTTACATTTACTGAGTGGTATCACAAAAGCAACAGCACAAATCCACATGGATCCTCCCGGATGCTCATTATTTCTGCCCCTTTAGCAATCTGTCAGTTCCTACTCTTCCCACTCTTGACTGGGGTGTGGAAGGAGTTTTTTCTCCTACTTAAACCAAAACATTTTGATTATTTCTGTTACAGCCTGCCATTTCCACCACTATTGAGTTTTATCACCCAAAATACATTTTTCTGGATTAAACTAAATTTAAGACTCAAAATTAGTAAATAATGTTTATAAAATGTTCTCTTTTGTAGTGCCTTTTTAAAAATAATTCTAATCATTAACAAGCACTGAGGCCAAGACATACTATTTAGTAATTACTTGCTTGTTCACAGTTCAAGGTGTATGTGAAGCCATCTACTCGAGCACTTGCCTCTTGCTTATGCCCCTAGAGATGAGAGAGGGGACAGGGCAGAGGCATTCAAAGGGAGAACCTGTCCACTTCCAAGAGAGAGGCTGCCAAGAAGGAATCCACGTTAATTTGGAAGAAGTCAGATAATTTTCCTGTCTTTCAGGAAACTCAGCAGCACTAAAGGGAAAGTTTTTACAGCACAGGGGTACTGACCGTGGTTAGTCAGTAATTCTTCTTGCTTGTTTGCTGATATGGCCAATGTAAAGTAGAAGCAGAAGTAAAAAGTTCTCCAAAGTAAAGGAGAAGTATGTTAGACAAGGCCAAGATTCCTTCCCTATATTATGCTCAAACAGGCATTATTTACATCAATGCTGCAATTTTTTTATTTTTGAGGGTTGTTGAGGTATTACCAAAACCAGGGAGAAGGGGAATTAAACGGCAAATAAAACATTTCATCCAACAAAATTTCTGTAAGAAATAGTAACTCTACCATCACCTACCCTTCTCAAATTGATAGCATTAGAGACAACTCTTACACCTTAAATCAGCTGAACAGCCAATAAAATTAGCTCTCCAGGAAAGCTAATAAGGAGTGGATAATAAACAGAGTAGAATGAAAGACCAACCAGGACAAAACAAATGCTGATAAAATAAGTGACATCGCAGGGAAAGTTAATGGAAATATGTTCTTCTGTTGCTGTGCTCATTTAGCACACAGCAGAAAAAAACCAAAGCACAGTCATTAAGAAAAACTATTGAAATACACTTCACTAAACTAAGACATTAGTAAATGAGTATTTTTTTTATTCCACGGTAACTGAAAATTCTGTTTTGACGTTACACATTATCAAATAATTAGCAATATTAAGGCACCTATAAATTATAAATGAATTGAAATTATTACAAAAACATATATATGCTTTAAAAAAACACATCACTTGATCCTCACTTACATTTAAACTGCAAAAGCAAAAGAGGTGTATTTATACTGCAAAAGCAGACCAAAAAGATTGTCCTGTCATTTCACTCAGGATGAATGAAAATAACCCATAAGATTTCACTGTAAAAAATAAAAACCATGTCAGAAATCTAACATCTGAAAACTTATGCTAAATATACTTCCAATAAAGCATTAGCTCCCAAGCTTTCTGAATGGTTAAAAAACCTCAGTAAAGTCTCTCAGCACCTAGAGCCTGTCCATTGTTTCCAAGCACAGCAGAGATGCCAGAGATGTGACTTTACGACGTATGGGCATCTCTGCACCAACACAGAAAGAAAATGAAGCAGGATCCTGCCCACGCTTTGGCTGAAGTCTCTGGAAGGGACCATCTGAGCCACATCTGGATCTAACCGCTCCAGGAATTTTCACTTCTAAGAATTTGAAAAATCACCAGTTTTGGAAAGAGAGAAAAAGGACACGGCGTGATGGTGAGTACACAATTCTCACTATCGAATTGCAGTAATTATACTGCTTTGTTTCATAAAGTCTTGGGCCAGAGTAAGTTTATTAGAACATAAGCTGTGCAAATCCTATCATGAGGCCTCTGCCTGAAAACTTAACTGCAGAGACTACTTTTTGTAAGATGTGACAACTAACAAAAAAGCCATACAGAAAAAAAGGATTCTTCTTCCCTAACATAATGTTTCTGAAGGTGCAGTGAATTTTTAAATTCATTTCTTCCAAAACATAAAATATATGTGTATAAAAAAAGCCAAATGTCATACAGTCCATGGTCTTCCTAGGAATTCAAAATCAGCTGGTAGCCCTCACTTCTCATACCTCCTTACTAAAAAAGCACTAGGGAATTGCTGACAGGGTTCAGCATTGTGCAGAATATTAAATATCTTTTTTGCAATACCCTGGTGACTCTTGAGTCTGTCTCTTACAGCACCATATGTACAGCTGTGTTGGAAAGAGGAAGCTATTAAATATATTAAAAAGTAGAAATATTACCAATAGACACTTCATCAAATAACTGGATCTCATTCATCCCCAGACAAAGCAAGAAATGTTAAGGTTACATCAACATAAGAAAATAACTCTGGATTTAATAACACCACAAGCCTGTTGAACATATTTGAAAGTAAAAACATTGCTTAATAAAACAGATTAGTGTTTCTGAAACAACGAATATAGCTTTCAACCATCAGAACGCTTCGGTAATAAAGACATTGGACTTGGTCTTGAAAGGCACTGGGTGTCTCAGTTCCCACACCGCAGCCACGGCTAGAAGGTCTTCGGGTCCAAACATATTACCCCTAGTTTACTGCCAACACAGGCCTAGGAATATCTTGTATCAAAAAGGATTTAATAAAGGGAAAAAAAAGAACGAGTGTTTTTTTGAGATTGCATTTGCAAATACATTCTTGAAAGTTTGCCCTCCTCCCACGTACACGTACAGCTATTGCATCCACATCTCCCACTGGAGCTGCGTCAAGGAGACAACACGCGCCCGCCTTCCGCAGGGGCCAGGGAAGCCCCAGGGCTCTCCAGGGAACCCCCAGGGCTCTCCAAACGCCCCCCAACACTTCGGGACTCGGAACTATTGACTCAAAAGTGGGTTTCCAGAAGGACGATTTCTAAGCACCTAGACACCGACAGGAACACTACACTTTGAGTGGCCCTTATCACCTAAGGATTTAAGTCGGCGTTGAGCGAGTACGTGCTGCCAAAAACCCCACTGCCCTCCTTCCTGCTTTTACACTTACACAGGACCTCTGCGGCTCTAGAAGCCTAACACCCATCGATTCTTACTGAGATTTGCTATCTTAAACGCTCAAGTAACTTCTGAAAATAGGACTTAGGCTGTTTGCAAAAAATCTCCCCACAGGACCCCATTTTCACTGAGCTGTGCACAGCTCCCAGGCAAAGCTCAGCGCTCTCAGGGAGCCCTGCTAATTCCAGCAGTGGTCCAGGGAAGCAGCACTGCACGTTTAGATCCCATGAGTTCCTCTCTCACCCTTCAGAGAAAGAAATGACTGAAACAACTACGAAGCCCTGCTAAACTGCACTACTTCATATAAAAATACTGAAGAGATCTGAGTGTTTATTTAGCCATCACAAGGAGTGCGTTAATTACCCCACTTACAAATTTTTGCAATAATTTTGTCAGACTCCAATACTGCTTTTGATAAAATCGGTGCAAAAGCATACGGCTCCTCCAGTGGAAAAGGTTTATTGCTCGAAGTAATACACGAATAATTTACGTATTTTCCTCTATTCCTCCACATATTCCTAATTAGATTTACAAAGTTTTTACAGTTAGTAGCATTTCTGCTTTGTAAATTCACCCTTTTTTCTGTAGAGAAGCTAGTGGTATAAGCTGAGCCAACTGCTTACTGACTTGCAAGATAATTACAACTGATGACTAAAGACTATTTAAGATGCATGTCTGAAGAAACTTTTTGAGTCAAGCGTAAATAGAAATTAAGACCCCTAAGGCTACAGGTATTACTATGCATTGCATCAAGATAACTGGTTTGTCCTTAAAAAGACAAGCAATTAAAAAGTATCATACTTCAGACCACAAACCCACAAGAGATTCTGCACAGACACGTTCTTTCCTAATATATGCTTAATGAACATGCTGTTCTACTAAAAATTTAATTTGCAAAAAAATAAACCACACCAGGGCAGGGACAGCTTTGAGTTGTCTTTGGCGGTCCTTCAACCTCAGCCACTGCACACAAGCAAGGACCAGGTTTTGAGATGGTTTCTGCAGATACGGTCACCTGACCAATAAGACCTGGCTGGTGTTGCTGTACTGATTTCTGCCTCCAGCTGCCCAATCCAGCTCCGCTGGAGGATCACGCCTCCCCAGCACTCAGCAACGGCCAAACAATGCCAACCTCTCAGTCACAAACTCCAGCATCTTACCACAGACCCACCACTGCTAACAGAAGAAACACCAGACTTTAACAGTGGAGATTCAGGCACAGGAGTCTCTACTCCACCAAAGAGATTCTAGAGGAGGAAAGGCACCCAGGGCAGGAACCTTTTAACCACCACAGAAAGATCTGTCAGTGCTCATATGTCACTGTCTTCACAGAGGTAGCTTGGAGATCTCCATGCTGTTCTTGGACTACTTCTGTGGGACAAGCATAGCTAAACCAAACCCAAACCACACAGTCATGGGCACACCTGCAGTACCCTTACGCCTGTGGTTTATTACCATGCACTTTGGAGGAAAAATTACACTAGTACCAGAAATCTTCATGCAACCATGTCCTAACCAGAAATTATAACAATTTTACTTATTTAGTTGAAACGCAGAGAGTTAGGTACCTTTACACTTCAGCCACCCAAACTGCTGTGATGGGTTTTTTGTTTTTGGTTTTTTTTTTTTTTTTTTTATTCTAGTGACAAAATTGACTGGTGAACAGCAATTTTATTTGGCAAAGGCTTATATAGGAAATGATGGAACCTGCAACAGCAGAAATTTGTCTTCAGTCATCTCAGCTGAGGCCTGCTGTACAGGGCAGCCTGCAGGATCGTGGCCTCAGACTAACCAGGATCAGAAAAGCACTGTGCTGCTGTGGTAGGCCTTTGGTAAGTCACAGTTCACTGACCACCAAAACACAAATATAAAGACACTTGGCTGCAGCAATGGAAGAGAAACATTTTTAAAGAGAACACCACCAAGCTTCAAGGGAATCTGAGTTTCATATATGGTTCAAACTGAGGTAGGAATTGAACAAGGATATGGCCCAGTACAGCATGAAGAAAAATCTTTAAAAAACCAGACTACAAGAGTTAACATTGCACACAAGAATTTGTCAAAAATTGTTAACGTTATTGACACTCCTCCCCTGTGCAGGGTGACCACTGTGATTACAGTAAACTTCTCTCAGAAGAGGTCAGGCCACAATGACATAACTGTATACATTAGGGGCTCTGAACACACCACAGAGAAGAGAAAGGTCCCAATTTCATTTCAAAGTACGTTGATAGAAAGGCTACTATTTCCCAACCTCCCCAAGTGCTAGGCTACACGGAATACAAATTAGAATGAAAAAAACCAACCATCACTTACTCCGTTTTCCTTCTTTGCTTGTCTTCAAAGATATCATTCAGACTTATCGCCACCTGTCCCAAAAATTTGTCCAGCCCCACCAGCGACCTGTGCATGACAATCAGGTACAGGATGTATTTTTCTGGATTCTCCTGCATGAGTAATCCAGGGAGCTCGAAGGAGGCCTCTTCTTTCCAGATGGGATCCAGGGTCTTCTCGGCCACCGAGGTGGAGTACTTCTCCTTGCCCAGCTGTATGATGGTGTAGGCGTCGTTGCTGCCATTTTTACCTTTTGGCCTCAGACCTTTGGCTTGAAGGACCGTCACCTGCACGTGAGTCGGGAACCACTTCTGGGCTTGCTCTGCCAGCATCATCTTTGGAGATCGCAGCGGCAACCCCAAGCCCGCGAGCCTTCGAGTTACTGCGTAAGGGCACTTACGGCGGAGACACCTGCCAGGGGCTCAGCGCGGTCCTTCCTCCAGCGCCCCTCGCCCCTCCTCAGGTTGCCCCGTCCCCACGCAGCCCTACCTGCGCC